>NC_142404.1:8772592-9073047 GCF_059441095.1 Idiotropiscis lumnitzeri | reverse complement strand
GGGGTACACCCTGAACTGGTTGTCAGCCAATTCCAGAGCACACAAAAACAAACAAACATCCCAATCAAATCACACCTGTGGACAATTTAGAATGTCCAATCAACCTGCCATGCATGTTTTTGGAATGTGGGGGGAAACTATGTACCTGAAAAAAAAAACACGCAGGCATGGGGAAAACATGCAAACTCCACACAGGAAGGCCGGAATAGAACCCTGCACCTCTGTACTGTGAGGCGAACAAGTTGTACACCGTTCCGCCCTATTAACGCACTACCCAAAAAGTAAGAAATTAGTGAATCTAAAACGGGAATTAAAACACACATTAATTTGTTTCATTATTTGCTGTTGTATAGACTTATTTTTGATCCATGTACAGCCTTTCTATAGAGTGGTGGTTGTGTTAAAGTACTTTAAAAATAGAATTGAGTTGAGAATTACGCTACAGTGTGATGCAGAGTAACACAAAAATGCACAAAAAGAAATCTGAGCAAATATTTTAAAAATAATTGTATGCATTCATTCAGAATGATTTGGATACAAAGGCTTATACAGTGTTTTCAAAAATCAAATCTCACAAGGCCACGACAGACTGAGTAAATTGCTGGTCCGAAATGTTTCCCAAGTTATGGATATGCGGATTCAGATGGCAACAGAAGCCCTGCAAACTCCAGCAGCAGAAGATCCGAACCAATTATGATCAAAGTCCCGCAGCACAAAGTCCGACAATCCAAGTGCCCGACATCTCAGCAGAAAGTCCAGAAGGCCATTTAATTGAGGAACATGATATGAAGGATGACAGGGAGGAAGAAGATCACGGTTTCTGTGGCAGAGGAGCCCTCAGTACCTGGCCTCGGAGCACCTTCTGGTTCCAGCATCCATACAGACTGGATCTTGTCCGGTACCGTACATTCTGGCCTCATTCACCATGGCATAATACACATAAACAATCCCAGAGTTGGATTTGTGCACCTTATATAGTATGAAGAGAAACAGTATATATATGTTGGCGGGGGGGGTCTCGTCCGACATTATGCAGAAGGAGGAAGAAGCATGACTCTTAAAAAGGGGAAGCTTTGAAGTATTCCTCCAGTGGAATGAGAGACGTGCCCCCAGTCCAGTCTTGCAGCCACACTTGGATCAGCTCCAGCTTCATGAAGAACCACTTGTGTCCCACAGGCCACTTTGTCATCACAGGATGCCTGAAACAAAGAAAGTGACATTTCAGAATGGGTTGATGTCCACATATTTTGCTACTGTGCTTAGATAAATTTATAATTCTGGAAACTTTCATTTTTGCCCCACTACTTTGCCTTAAGAAAATGTATATATTTACGCCGATTCATTCATTCATTCATATTTAATTCCTTGTAACTGCAAAAATAAAATTACAAGAAATTATAATGTTCACAAACAAAGCGAAAGAATTGGGTAACACGTTATAACAAGTAAACACGAATAAGCATTAGCTTAATAATTTATAAAGCATGTATTTGACATGAATAATCATTTGCATATAATACTTTATTAATATGACATAATTCAAAATGTTTTCAATAGATGGACAAAGGTAATGCTGAGATTCACATCACATTAAAAAACGTAAAAATCATTCAGTGTGCAACCGGATACTCATATACTGTAGTTGGATATCAGAAAAAGAAAGTATCAGGTGGTACCACACAAAATAATGATGGGTAAAACTTTATATTGAGGTATTTACAAACCATATGCAAATGATTATTCATGTCAAAAAAATGCTTTGTAAATTATGTCTTCAGTATTTACAAATGTTTAGCTAATGCTTATTAATGTGAAGAAGTGCTACCAAGAATTGTCCTGCATGTCCACATTTCAGTGCAACACATGAAGGGAAAAGAACAAAACAATAAGTTAAACACATTTGCTCTCACCCGTGACGAATAAATTCCCCTCATAAAACCTCTCTAAAATGTTGTGATTATTACTTTTAGTGTATTAGACACTCCATTAAATTAGACACAGTATTATATATTCAAGTAAAATGATTTTATATACACATTTAATTACATGTGAAAAGTGAAAATATCTAAACTGCTACTACTAATAATGCTGAAAGTGATCATTTACAGCAGGGGTGGGCAATTCTGGTCCTCACTCAGCTGTTGTGATTGTCTTGAGACGGCTAGAATGAATTAATAAGATAAGATAAGATAAGATGCCCTTTATTAGTCCCACAATGGGGAAATTCGAGATTCGGCATTTCCATTCATTTCAATGGAGGAAGATGACTTGATACGAGTGTTTTGCATCAAGACTATACTGCAGTTTAAGAGTGCTCATTAGTTACCTGGAGAACATGGCCTCCTTAGCGAAGGCGAGCTCATCGGGTGCCACCTCCACCATCTTGCCTGTCAGCGTGAGTCGAGCACATCTGGGGTCCTCTGGGTCATATACCATTTGCCTGGGAAGAAAATGTTACAGTACAATCTAAGGAGAGCCAATACAAGCTTTCTGGAATATTCCAGTCCACTCAACTGTATCGTGGACATTTGTGGTCAAATTTTACTCAACCTACAGAAAGCTAAAGTACTTTGTTGCATATAATGCTCTGAGAATTCGACTCAACAGGACGTTGAGATGGACTAGGACAAGTGCAATGTTTGTAAGAGTCAATCTGTACTTTCAATATTTTATACTAGATACATGTGTTTAAATGTGTTTGTATTGTTTAAACAGGTTACAAATGTGCTTTAAATTGTATTAAAACATGCCAAAAGTGTATTTAAATGGGGTATCGTAGAATTCACTTATTTTGCGGGTGGTGCGGAAGGTAATCCCAGTAGTGCTGATGAAAAATTGTGGCACTCATTCAAGTTCCATTCCTGCAGGATATTGTTCAAATACTTATATTTTCAATATTGTTCCTAATTGCAAGCATATCACAGGTGGACCAGCATGTGCTTGCCTGCAGAAATCACTCTCAGCCTCTGAGAAAGTGATGGAAGCGAAGGGGTTCAATTTCAGGTCGGACACCGTGTTGTCCATGGGTGTCACATAAAAGTAAATGACCCCTGTGCTGTTGTCCAGCGGTCCATCACTGATGGAGAATATGTTTCCAAAGGGGAGACCCTTGATCTAGAAAAAACACAGACAAAAATAAATCATCCCGAACTCATTATATACTATGTGAAGTCCTGCTATTTTTTCATTCCTATGCAAGCCTACTTAATTTCACTTCTGCTGCTGATTTTATTCATTTATGATTAGTATTATTATATTGTTTGCTTGTTGATTCTTGTTCTATAAATGATAATGTTCAAATTACAATAAACCATTAAATGCAATTGGCCTTTTGTTTTGAGTGAGATTTTATCGAGATGGTTTTGCAACAAATAATTGAATCTATATGAATTTCATTATATTTTCAGTGCTTGTGCTCCCAAGTAACTTTTTCACAAATATGGGAACAGTCAAAATATCAATAAAATGCATAGTTTTGTGTAAAACGGCTTCAAATTTCCGCCAGCCTACTGACGAAAAAAAGTACTCGCATCAGGTTTTTCAGGAGTATTGCTTATAGAGCGGTTGTTTATCCCGTTGCTCTAACGTCTCTGTGGCGCAATTGGTTAGCGCGTTCGGCTGTTAACCGAAAGGTTGGTGGTTCAAGCCCACCCAGGGACGGTACGTTTTTGGGGCGTTGTGACAATAAATATTCCGTTTTCAATCTAACGCCATGTCGATGAACATAACTTGTGAATTTTGTTTCTAGAATTACACCGGGTGATAGTATATCTTTTCCGTCGTGTGTGCTACCTTGTCTTGACTAGAAATGGTGGCCAGGGAACCCCAGTCGCTACTGTGAGCGATATATCTGGCCGTTCTGGCGGTCTCCTGGTGCGGGGGAGGCCCGCCCCCAGCCACATTCACTTTCTCCATCCGATAGGAGAAGAGGCGCGCCGCAGCACTGGGGTCACCATCCGTCTCCACTCGCTCCCCGGGATTGTTTTCTACGCCTGCCGGGTACGTCTGCTTCCACAACCCGCCTCCGTCCGTCAGCAAGGCCGGGGCGACCTCCTCTGACAGGTCGGTGTCCTCCACCACGTCGTTGGTGGAGACCGCCCAGGAGACGGAGCTCCTCAGAGTGTAGCCCGCACACGCGGTCAGAATGTGGGCCAACACTGGCAGGGTGAAGTAAAAAGTGCGCCTCATGAGTTCGATTTAGCAATGGCTGCCTTTCCTAGGATTTAAGTGCGTATATGCGAGCGTCTCGTAATCAGTGCTGCCTCCTGTTGGCACGTGAGGGTACTACATACACCTGTAGAAAAAAAAAATAAACGCGTAACCCCGCCAATATTGTGTATATTCTATCGTTTGAAAAACAAATAACAGTTTATTTTTTAATCATGACACTATGAATATACAGATTTTTTCGTTTGGTATCCTAAAACCGTCATTATTTTGTCACTAAACTTCAACCTTTAATATGGTATATTAGTAAAGGAAAATAGATACATATGATAAAGATAAATCAAAATCAAAGAGAACTAAAAGGGCAGCGGTACAGTGGTTACCACATCTGTCGCCCATTCAGCATATTTGGGTTTATACCTCCCTTTTCAACCTCTTGCCTGTTTTCCATGGGTACTCCAACTTCCTCACATATTCCCACAACTTGTAGGTTCATTTAGGACTCTAAATTGTTCATATGTGTGCATGAATGCTTGTTTATGTGACCTCACTGGGTGGTGACCACTCCAGGGTGTAACTCACGTCTTGCCCAAAGTCCGCTGGAATAGGCTCCAGTTCACAGTGACCGTAATGAAGACAGGTGGTAAACACAACTGTTGGATGCTCTATGAATTATTATGGCCTCGTGTAATCCAGTGACAATTAACATTACCATGATTTATTGTTCATCTACGCTAGAAGTAACAGTGAAATCACATCCAGAAATACTCTTTATTTCAAATTGTTAGAGTGGCAATTTATGAGTTTATAGTGAAAATAACTGAAATCTTTACCATATACAGTTCAATACACAAACTTTTGGATGAAAATACGCATGAATTAAAACATCTCAACCAATGTAATTTGCTAAAGTGTGGTTTGCCCATAGCAAGGGTCAGGAACTGCTATTCTATTTCAGCTTCCCTACCCCATTTCTGGAATGTAACAATCAAACAAATGTTTATTATTTTACATTACGATCATCGTCTGATAAATGTGTTTGGGCTTTTATAAATTACTCAGAGGACTTAAATAGGCTTTTAGAAATGCTTGACTGTCCTGTCCAAATTGTCGTCCGCAAAGAGAAAAGTTTCCCCGCTCCTGGCCTGGACACACACAACCACAAAATAAGTGTTTATATATCGTTACTTAATTGCAGTGGCTTTGTGCTATACCTCATAAAAGGTTATCGGGCCAAATCTGCAGCAATTAATATTTAAACGGGTTACATTCTGAAAAATAAGGACTTTTTAATTGCTGTGTCTCAGAAGTGCCTGCCTGCCCACTAAATGTGAAATTCAAAAGTAATTAAATTCTTTTTTTGATGTGCCTACTTTGCAAATGTGTCTTTGAGTAAGCTGGTCTAAAATTTGTTGGGTTGTGAGTGCCATCCCAATTTGGCTAATTTATATCTATATTTAATGATGCCTCCACATGTGAAAAGACAATCCATGCCTTTCCTGCCATCATGGCTTGGCAGTTGGCACTCACTTATTTAGTTTGTGGTCAAAACCAGCTCTCCCAAGCTTTGCCCCCATTCGTTACCACACCTTGCAGTAGAGGAGTTGGGGTGAGCAGTCGTTAATTTGCAAGCGATGGGACCTCCCCTCAAAACAGGCTAATTTTCCATTGCAGCCTTGAAAAAGACTGTTAAATGTGTTATGATTCTTGATCCTTGGGGTACTTTGACAAAAAAAAACAAGATGTTTTAAATTATGGGGGAAAAAAAATCACAATGTTTCCCTTAAGTGTTTGGCTCCTCAGTCCATGGTCTTGTCACTCCACGCCATTGACTTCCTCTTGGCCAGTTCCATCCAGGAAGGCTGAGGACTGTCGGGCGTGGACCTCAAGATGGGTGACGAGGAAGGCGACGGAGACGACCCCAGGTTTTTGCGCAACCATTTCTCCTCGCGAGGTCTGTCAGGAATTCGGACGGGGCTCTGGGGCTCTGGAAGAAAACATGTCGTCATCTCGATGCGACATTTGACTTGGGAATTGGTGAAAGGTAACGCACGCACCTGGAAGTTTGAACCCTTCTCTTCCTTCAGGTTTTGAGTCTTTGCTTTGTGTGAGTGGTTCACTCGGTGTCTTGGTTTCCAGTTGGGCTTTCCTCAACTCTACCTAAGGAAGATCAGAGATCATGAACACAGATAACAGAAATAGGGATGAGGGTGCACTTTAGCACATTTTTCAGATGTCTGAACTTAACGAGGAGGAACGTGAACTGGGCTTGCATTAACGCTAGTCCTTATTTAAGAAAATATAATGTTGGCTACTTGTCAGCTATTCCCACTCTCTTCCACCTTCTCTGTGTAAAATGCGTGCCGTCACGACCGATAAGGCGCTCGCTCTAAAGCAACCACGCCACGAGAACTAGGATGCAGAAGAAGGATGCATTTATAAGGTGACACCATAGCGAGTTTGCAACTGCACATCGCAATCGTGCTGGATTACAACAAATGTGAACAAGGGTGCTTAATTTCTTATCCATGCGCGCCCACCCCAAAAAAAATTAAGAAAAATTAGAGAAAAATTGTTTAGCACTATATATTCCCTCAATTGAGTTCTGCATAGTTCTTAGTCTTTGCATGTTTCCGGCAATAAGGTAATTAGAAACAAATCTCAGAATTGACTTTGCAAGCTCTACACTACCTCTACTAAGAACGGAGTGTAAATAATTTCACCATTTCTGAACGGAAGATGGCCAACAAAGAAGTACCAACCCCCTTTGTCGCAGGTGAAGAGCAGCACTCTGCCTGTCTCTCCAAAAACGCAGCCTTCTCACTGACTGATCCAGTCCAAACGCTACGCTTGCCCAGCAGTGAGGGGCTCTCCTTTTCCTTTTTCGCCTCGTCCACTTGAAGTGTTGCACATTTGGGCTGCTGTGATGTAGGTTGGAAAGCTCGGTGGCTCCAAGGTGGCGGATGCTGGTCTGAGGTCTGATACGACTGCGCTAGTGATTGAGTGACAGTCGTCCCCGCTCCAAACTGAGATGGGCTTTCCAACAGGGGAGCAGAGCGGGCTGGAGATTGGGTCATCCACACATTTGTTTGCAATGCAGGCTGACTTGTATTTACATGTGAATGTGGCGCTAGCGGTTCTGTCCAGGTGTTGACTGTCGTCTTTTGGGATGATTCGCTGTGCTCTGTTATGCCTTTGCCGCCATCGTGTACTGTTTTCTCACATTCTTGCAATCTTACAGTCTGAGATTTCACATTTAACATCTCAGCAGGGTTTGGTGTCTGCGCTGGTGTTTGTGGAGAGGTACTTGTGAAGTCCTTAGGAAATCTTCGTGCAAAGAGCTGGTGGAGGCTTCTGGTCTTTTCCATTGCCAGACTTACCCAGGATGCGTCAGATGCTGCTGTTTGCGGGGTGGATTGAAGCGCCTGAGACTGATGTATAGAAGTTGTTTGGACTTCTGTTGGTAAGGTGTGAGTCTCAAAGATAGATGGCGAGCTGGGCTTGTATGGGAGGGCAGGCTCTGTGGGGGCAAAGCAAAAAAAACGGCTTGGGCACAGATCATATATATTGGTAACCAAATGAAAAGGACCCCAAAAAGGTCATTTAGTACAATACGTAAATGAAAGCATACCCAAAACCCATACGCTGTACCAAATTTGATACCCAGATGAAAGGATAACAACAACTGTTACGACAGAGAACGGTTATGTTAGAACCCAAATGTGAGAAAATCTGGTCAGGTTTGGTGTATGATTCTGGCAAGTGGCAACTATCTAAAAAAGGCATCTAAAAGCAGTAGATATCAGATTATTTATTTTGTTGCCTAAATTAAGGGCAACCATACATCCATTTTCTTCCACGTATCCGGGGTCGGGTTGTGGGGGAAAAAGCTTAAGAAAGGAAGCCCAGACTTCCCTCTCCCCAGCCACTTGGTCAACCTTTTTTGGGGTAACCCCAATAACAGTCATGCCAGCATGCCCTGGGTGGTTCCCGGGGCCTCCTTCCGGAGGACGTGCGGAACACCTCAGGAGGCATCCTAGCCAGAAGACTGAACCACCTCATTTGGCTCCTCTTGATGCAGAGGAGCACTGGCTCGGCTCAGAGTCTCTCCCGGATGACCGTGCTTCCGGATGAAAAATGAATGAAGTGTATCTAAAACCTTATTTCGGTATGCAAAAAATACTTTGCTTTAATTACTTATACCAAATGAAAGACTCAGAAAAACTGATTATTATTATTTTAGTACGGGAATAAAAGGGTATCACAAAAACTTAAGGTGGACACCAGCATTTTGGTACCCAAATCAAAGGATAACAAGAAAAAGTAGGTCTTGGTGTATTACCCGTAGTCTTGGTGTATTACCCGTAGTCTTGGTGTACTACGCAATTGAAAGAATACCAAAAAGAGTAGCATACAGATAAATTAAAAATAAAAACTATTTTTTTAACCAAAAGCAAGGGACACTAAAAACCGTGAATATTGTGAGAATTTTGGTAATTTGGCCCCCTAAAACATACAAGCCTATTATCTTACCTGTCTGTATGATATCTCCAATGTTGGCATTTTTGGACAGGCAGTCGTTATCTTTACTTTCTTGTCGTTTCAGTCCATCACTTGGCTCCTCAATCAATGGCTTCCTCGACTGACGCCTGGAAGATCCATCTGGCCAAAATCTCATGGAGTTAGAGGTGGAGCGGAGTTTAAAACCAAACATCATCTTTCCTTCTTCGTCCTTGACTTCCGCCTTTGTTGCCATGACGGCCGCCTCCAGCGGCTCCTGGATGCTTTCAACGTTCTCCGATGGGACAGTATCGAGGGTTTTAGCTGATTCCACATTTTTTGCACTATCCCGCCTTTCCCACGGAAGACCCGAGCTTTTCTGCTCTCGTCTAAGTCTTCCCACTGTAAAAGGTTTCCCTCCAGGCGGCAGATCTTTATGCTCCTCTCTTTGCTTCAAGCTTAATGTTATATCCTCAACTGGTCCTCCTGCCTTGTGTCTGGACCCTGCCTGACCCACGACTCCCACAAAACTGCCCGATCGGGGTCTGTCGTCGATGCGGTTCTTGGCAGAGGTGATGGAGAAATGGAAGGACCCGGACCCGGGTCGTTTAAGTCCTCTTATGCTGTCCACTTGGGCTTCATCCTGCGGACAAATGGGTGAGGACCTCGACACCGTTGAGGCACAGCTATCGAACAGCTGGCTGGGGGAAACGATTTCGCTCTTATTGAGGAGCTTGACTTCAATCCCAGAATCCCTTGAGCTGTCCATTGTCTCCTTTGCTTCAAAGTATGGACGCGGTCTCTCGCTTGACACCACAACTGCACATCTCTGAAGCTTCACGTGAAGCTCCTGGGAGGACACAGGAGAGCGTCTGCCAGGTAAGGCATGGTCCACATTGGCTTCCGATGGGAACGCTTCCAGCTGTTCGGATTGAGGAAAGGTTTGTTGGGATGCATTGATTCCGCCTTGTTCTTCTTCCAATATCACTTCTTCCCTCATGTGTTCGTCTGTCGCAGGTTCAGGATGGTTGTTCATGTCATCCACTTTCGTGTTAGGCTGCCAAAATGAACACAAGTTAATGTAAAAATAACTAGCTGTCTTCAGAATAACGGTAAGTAATATCCTAGTATTTTCGGGCAAAGAGGAACACAGCCCTGCAGCAAATTGTGGGAAAAAAATAGTTATTAACACTTCTCATGAATGTTTATCCAGTATTTGCCTAAATTAATATTTGAAACCACAAATACACCTAAATATGACATTGCGGAAGTAACATTGCATAAGGTGGCAAAGATGGTCACTCACGTCAGCCACCCTCCTCTTGGTGCTGGCCCTCTGATTCCGGGGCTTGATGGACATGCGGTGAAGGGCGGCGGACGTGTCCAAGGAAGGGGTGAACTGGGCCGGAGAACTGAAATCCAACGGGGGCTCGTGAGGAGAAGTGATAGTAAGGCCAGACGGGGTGAAGGTGGGAGATGGCGTGGTGGCGGCTGCAGATTTGGAAGCGGGAGGTTTGAAGATGGGTGAGAGTGGACATGAGTTTGGCTGGGATGCCACCTATGAAGACAAACAAAATATTCTCAGTGGAAACATTTTCCATGCAACAAAATGCTCATGGATGATGGTTTTATTGTTTTTGCAAAAGGATTAACTACAGTAGATGTCAAGCTGTCTTTAGCTTTATAAACGGAAGACTTTTTGATAAGGAACCAGTCTCTCATTAGATTGTGAAAGTGGTTGACAGGGACCGACAATTTTTATGAAAAAGGCCGGAGGGTCAAGGCCGGATGGGTACCGAGATAGCAGCCGCAGTGCGGGAGACTCGCCGACAAAAAAGGGTCAATTGCCCAGCTCTTTTTAACTGTTATACCTTCACCTATCATCTTAGTCATCCGGCATTAAAACAATGTTTTATTCATTTGATGTCTTGTGGCCAGCTGCTTTTTACACTGAACTAACAGTTATATGTTACTTAAAACATTGCATGTACAGTAGTAAATTAAGATTTTTAGATTTGAAGCTGGAACTTAATCTATTGTTTTCAATGGTGATTTTTTTATCACCTTTCTGAGGGCTCCATGGGTTGGAATATTCACAGGAGAAAATTCAGGGCTGTTGCGAGGGTGAAGGCCCTCCTCAGAGCGGTGGCCCTGATCCTCCTGTAGCCTGATTGTCAGAACAAGAGGAGGCGGTCCCAGATGCATCTTCTGCTGCTGAAGCTTCAACTGTGAAAATATAAAATCGCCTGAGTTGCAGCATCAGTTTAAAAAAAAAATCTCCCTTTATTCCTATACCATACCTGCAAAGCTTTGATTTTGCTGTGAACGTTCTCCTGGGATAACACTCTGACGGGCTCATTGTCATCATCTGTTTGCACCTGGTCGGCCCAGAAGATGCTGTCGTGGGAGAGCGCTCGAGAGCCCATAATTGCCTGGGGGCATCTAGAGAGATGACACACCAATTCATGAAAAGCTATTTTTTTTTTTCCTGTTTAATATCGTGGCTGAGCTGACTTTGGGGTGCAAAGCGGAATACACCAACTCACAAACCACTACATGTGTGCAGATTTTTTTCAAGAAGAGGGTAGCTAAACAAACTAGTTGACACACTCGGGAAAATGAAGCAGCTTTATCCTGTTATCTTTTTCAAAACTAACAGAGATTTCAACAATTTCTATGATGACACAGAATGCGCATAACCAACAATCGCTAGAGCCAGACACACTTCTGTGGCGGCTGATGCAGGAGAGACAAATGCAAATGTGAGAGTGCAAGTGTATTAAAGTGATCGAAATGAGAAACTGTTTTAAATGATCTTGAATGTTCCTATCAGTTACAGTGAAAGTGTTGAGATGATTCCGTTGTTAGTTAATAATTAATAACAAGTATTTTCTGGACCTTATGCAGCTTGGGAAATAGGACAAATGTCTCAAATTCACAGATGTGCCAACGCCACTTGACTGGGTTTGCCTTGGACCCGCGTGTGACAACACACTTACGCCAAATCTTCTTGGGATCCTAGCGCCTTTCCTGCAAGGATGTCGCTGGCCGATTGGCTGCATTTGGCCTCTGTTCGCTTGTTTCTCACAAAGAGACGTCTCAGCGACTTTACTCGGGACTTTCCTTGTCCTAAAAGACACGTGCACATCTTTTAGAACGTTGTCAATTGACGTTTCTTTGTTTGTGCACAAATAGTTAGATCTCTGGAGTCGTTGTGTGACGTTCTGCGTCATGGAAAATACTTTATGAATGAAACGAAGCAAAACAACATGTTACAGAATGGTAAGTTATGAAATTGATTTGAGCTTCTTTTTGTTTGTTCGTACATTAAGTGTACTGATATAGCATTTTCTGGCAATGGTGACTAAGCTAGGGACTGCTAGCATGTAACATCAAACAGTATACGGCGGGTCCTCGGTTTTTATTACATTTCAATTCCTAACGCAGTAGTAAAGACATGATCACAGGAAATGTTTGCATGAAAAAGACTTCTAGGCCAGAAATATAAAACAATCAAATGTTTTACGAACCGCTTATCAGACGCTATGAATGATAGCGCTCGTAGAGTCGACAACATTGCAGCGTTGGATGGAGAGAGCTTGACTGCTCACTTGCTTATGTGATTTCACAGTTGATGGATGGACAGAGTCACCGGAGACCCAACTTTTTGTATGAAAGCAATTAAAAGGACACTTTTCTCCTTGAAGCGATGCATGTGTGCCAGCTTTGATAGATTGCTAGATAAGCTCACCTGAAGTATCCTCAGCGCCCTCCTCTGTATCCACAGAGAAGGCCTCCATTTGTCTGGCTGGTACAAACTGGTCAGCAAAAAAGCCCAGATGACAGGAAGCAAACCAGGACCAGTTCCCTGTTGATCCCAGGGTATCAATATATAATATTTCTTTGTGCATAAATAAGCAGCACAATAAGGCCCGAGATGTGATACTTGAGGTTCAAAGGTTTATTGGTATTATCAAGAATGGGACTAACCTTTGCTGTTCGAGGGTAGGGCTTGCGCACGCTTTTGTTCTTTCAATAAGATGATGGTAAGCTCGCAGGACACTTCATTAGGAACACCTGCAGAGGAGATTGAATGAAATCAAAAAAGTTAAATAACGCTCGTCAACAGCATTTTTTTCATAATTTCAATATTTTCTTGATTTTTTTCCTGTCAGGTTTTTGAGACATTTTCATGTTTTTGTTTTCGTTTGATCTATCAAAGCTTGCACCATTCAGATTTTATCATACATTCTAATTTATAGCTGTGAAGGTTCAGAAGAAAATTCCACCTGTTGTTGAACTTAACCCTCAATTAAAAATATGACTAAATACATTATATATATATATTACTATATTACATACTATATGATTGTTATGATTTATTAATTATATATTATGTATGCACAGTTACAGACCCTGTGAAGTGAATTCAGAGATTTGTTTAATTATACAGTACAAATAATGTATTTGATTATAATTGCTGAAAACATGCAAACACAGAACGATTCAAGTTTAGCTGAGTTGAATTTTCAGGTCAAACCATTTTTCACCATTTCAGTTTTTGTGTTTTATATTTCTTGTTGGGGGGTGGCGCTAAAACGGCACTGCCTGATGCACTTTTGAGCCCATCTTGAGTTGCCCCTCGCCCACAATAAAAGAATTGGAGTCCCTTTCTTCCCATCCGCGATAATCTGACACAATTGTGATGTGCAAGTTAGCTAGCTACCTACGCCTGCACCCTGAAAATGCATTTTCTGGTCTGAGAGTTCGCTGCAGTGGCGACTTTGGAGTGTCTTGTTGTCAGCCACAAGTGCACGCGTGTCTATAATTGATTTTTTGGTTATTGTTTTTTTCATAAGTTTATTTTGGCAGGGTTGTCAACTTTAGAGGGAATTTAAACATTATATAAGTGGCAGAAGGTTGATCTCAGAACAGACCAACTCGGACTGTTTCCATTCAAACATCTTTCACTCTTGGAGGCCCACCATAGTTACAAGGAGCTAAAATTGTCCAGATAAAACACTGATGCAACCCAGTTCCCCTTCAAGTCACAACGGCTTATTTCTGTGCTTTCGTGCTGCGTGCATCACACACTTGCCAGCCTGGGAGTAAGTGCCGTTATCAACTCAGTGCCCTCGTATCACAATAAAGACAAGCTGTGTCGGTTCGCAAAAGCAAAGTCCAGACTGCACCTTTCGTGGGAGCAGCTCGCTCTCGTGTTGACAAACATGTGAGGCCTGATGAAAAACGGGCCTAAAGTTAATATCATATACGGGTGATAATAAACACAGCTGAAGAGCACATCAATGAAGCAAGAAAACAATTTTTGGAGTCTTAAACAAAAAGAGCATCTCAATGACAAATGACAGATTTCCCGTCTCACAGCAGAACCTCCACCCCTGAAAAAAAAACATGTAAAGTACCTCACCGCACTGGCAAGTCGACTCGGGATACCCTGAGCCGTCTGTTGTCTCCCAAATTGTCCTGTCGGCGTCCTGTACAGTTTGAACCTGCAGGCTTGTCGTCCACATCTGCAGAGAGGCAGGAGGAGGAGGAGGAGGGAAGGCGGAGTGAGTGGAAGAGAGAGAGGGAGAGGGAGAAGGTCACTCCATGGTGGGACAAGCACATGCACAAAAAGAAAAGAGGACAGAATAGAATGAGACAAGCTAAGAAGGGAGGGAGTGTGAGAGAGAGGGCGAGAGATACTCTATTACATTAGTAGCACACTGTGGCCTTCTGCGCTAAGCTCCTTATAAAACACTAACCTGATTTTGGGCCCAGAAATGAGAGGAAGGGAGGGAGGTGGATGGAAGGGGCTGAGGGGGGGAGGAAAAAAATGAAAGCTGTACTTGGAAACAGGACAGGAATGAATGTACACACTAACACTCATAGGAATTTTAAAAAAGTGACAAAAATGGCTTATTTGTGCATAATAAATGATTTAATAGCAGGTGCTGTTTGGCCTTACAATCTTATTACTACTACTAACACATAAAAATTGTTACATTCCTACACATTCTCACCCTTGCATATAATTTTACTGTAGGCAATATACAGGGAAAGGAACCACACAGTTCAAATGGAACAAAAAGGCAGTTGAACTTGTTTTCTCCTTGTACTTTCAATCATGAGGAAAACAAGTTAAAATAATGAAAGAAAATTATATTGCAATTAAACTTTATATGCAATGAGACTCCAGAACCAAATGATCAACAAATCATTCAAGTCTCCTATGTATTCTGTGCAGTACACATTCAACAACAAAAATAATAATAAATAAAAGACTAGAAATTAAGAACATAGAATACAAATACATGTTCATAGATAAATATATGCACACACAGACACACTTTACTACTTTTTATTTCCTGTTTATTTAACATGCTTTAAAATAATTTATTGTAAATTGCTGGGTTTTTTTTCATTATATCTTCCTTTATCATATCTTTTGTCATTGAGTGTTGCGTAAAGTGAATGTAAAGTAAAAATATCCATAACTATTTGATATTTCTTTAAAAATTGATTTACAAAAAAATATGCACACACATAAACGTATTATATTCATTATTTAATATAATTTAGTCATGTATAAAAAAAAAATCATCATTCTTTTCATTGACAAACAAAACGGCATAGTAAAACATACAATAAAACAAAAAAGTTGAGTCTAGGGAACCAAAGTAAAACTACTCACCCATCGAAGACAATTGGCAGACCGGAACAAGAAGGTGTTTGGAATACTGCCACTTTGTGGTGTTCATGCTTTGTCTCGATTTCAATAGATATTAGTAAGACAGTGATTCTCTGGGTCTCTGCTATTTCTTGGGGCTATGGACCGAGATAGCGGAAATCTCCAAATTGGCCTTAAAATTGCATTTGACAATATAAAAACTCCGCTTTTTTTTTTAACTCTGAAATTTTAACCTTGACTATCGCCCCAGGCGATTTTGAAAAAGAGGGTATATATAGTTTTGGCAATAATTTAACCACTCAATAAAAAAAAAATGTATTTGTCATTATCTATTACACTTTCAGTCACAATGACAAGCTAAAGCCCTTAAATTAACATCTGCTTGAATGCATGAATTTGTTTATGTATTATTAGTAATAATTCTTACTCATTTTTCACTTAACAGCCATCATAGCTGTGGCAATCGGTTGCAAAAAGAGTGTGTGTGTGTATATATATATATATTTTTTTTTTAGCTCTCCCGAACTCTGCTCTCTCAAACCCCGCCTCCCTTACCCAGAGCACCAAACCAGCTGTTGATGTGGATTACCTCAGTGAGGTCCTGCAATGTGGCGCTTAATTCCACCATTCGTAGATTCAATGCATGCCATCAATACACCAAAAGGCCAATACTTGGGTCATGTAACACCGATACATTTCACGTGTGGTAATCCAAAGACTTTGTGTGAACATTTCTTTTTGTGTGGCAGTTACGCCGTATCGCTTGATGCATGTGCCCATTTCCGGGATTATAATTCTCTCCCGGTGGACTGCATGCATGCAGATGACATATCGAGATTAAGGCCGAAAAATAATCCGATCATAACGCTGTTTCAACTCACACGGCTCGTGTTTCATTCACACATTTTCCAGGCAACGTCGACGGGCCACAACATTTGGTACACCTGCACAAACAAATCCTGTGGGGAAAAAGAAAGTGCCACACCTTCAATACACGCCTAACCTTCTGTGAGTCATACAATATAGACTCATATCTTGTAGTTTTAAAAACCTTTTTTTTTTACTTACAATATTTTAGTGCAATTTAATGTAATGTAATTGTTGGAACTTTTTTTAAACACACAAAACATATTCTGCCTTCCTAAAGACGATAATGCTTGGTTTACGATTACTAATTTTACAGAACCCACACGAAAAACAAACAATGCAACACACAAGTATTCATTATGATATTTTGCCTTCATACATTAAGGTCTTCTTTAAATATTAACTACAACGTGTGCACATCATGTGCCTACTTTAGAGGCATGGTTCCAGTTGAATGACGCTCTTTTAGCGACTAGTGTGTAAATACAATTTGGAAAAGTGCGATAAAAATACCACACAGTTTTTTTTTATTGGTGGATAAATGAGTTCCATTTATGACTGGACTGACTCGCATGTTTTTGTCAATGAAAAAGTAGTGATGACAAAGAAGCAAGACACAGCAAAATATTATAAAGCTCTGTTATTATGACAATATTTCCCCAACCAAACTCCACTGTTCATTTTTTTTTTTTTAAAAAGACACCAGATCACACTCATTTATATACAGTATAAATGTAAAAACATTCACGTAATTAAATTCTTACTCTGAATGTTTTACAATATGATAAAAAACAAAATATGTGTATTTGTGCAAGTCAATGATACAACATGTCGTCAAATGTAATTGGCTGCGTCTCAAAGGGTTTTGGTGTGTTTTGTATGGAAAATGTCTACTGTGGTCGCGTGGCACGGCCTGAGGTCATAGTTACAGTATCCAATCGAGAACCGTCCCTGTTGGGTTGACACAAGAACACATGAGAACATACATCGCAAGTGTGAAATTGCGACAATAAAATGTTGCTAAGGTCTCACTTTTGGTTTCTTGAAGTAATCCAGCCCTCTTCCGATCTTGATGATCCAACCGTTATCAAACCTAAAATCATTTCGTCATGATCACTTTTGGTGATATTGACAACTTGTTTTGCAATGCCACTAATACGGAATGTTGACAAGCCAGAAAAATGTGATGACGACCGTAGTACAATAACGAAATATTGCTCAGCTTGCGAACGTCATATGACAAACTCAGAAAACGTGTGAGTCGTGATTGGTCGTTACCTTAGGCCTGATCAACTGTAATGCCATTTCCAGTCGACAGCAAGTGTGAAGTAGTACCTGATTTCTCTGTCATGGATGGTGGTGGAGTACTGCAAGTGCAGCGTGACGGCGTGAGCACTGAGGCTCTGCTTCAACTCATCCATAGAGTTCGTCTGTTGGCCGACATCCCCCTGCAAAACAACGCAGAGTAATTAAGGTGGAATAACCCCATAACTGAATTTTAATGATTATTTAGGCAACTGGAGATTGGGCCGTGTCTTTTAATAATATTTTGAAAAGTAGGTGTGCACGCTAGAATCAGAATTACACTTACTATCCGTTTTCTTAATGAGGAGAAAGAAAAAGGTATTTACCAGAGGGATGACATTTTTTTTCATCTTAACTAAACGTGGTGCGAGATCTTGCTGGTTGAAAAAAACTTACGTCATCTGGTGACGTGAGGAGATGGATAGTCTTCACCTTGCATGCCGCGTTGAGTAGCATCTCGCAGAAGCGCAAGAAGTTGTACAGCTGCCTTGCAGAGACATGACTTGTGTTCAATACAAAAAAATATTAGAAACCCCACTAAGATCTAATAACTACAGGGAATAGCAAGAGTGAGCATCCTCAAATAGGGGAAATCTTTAATTGAAACCCCCATTAAGGTTCATAATTGGTCATTGATGCCATGAGATCGTGGGAAACCACTACTTATACATATATACACATACGGGCACGCAGAAATGTTTTTGAACAATCATTGTTCTAACCTGGTGAATGTGTCGTATGTAGGGGTCCTCCACCCAAACCTCTGTGAGACCACTGCTGATGTAGGGCTTGAAGATGGCCTCGTAGCTGTAACCTATGGCATCCTCCGCTATCCTTATCTGCTCGTGGTACTTCCCCTCTGAGAACATAGCGAGTGAGTGCCAAAAAAAAAAAAAGAAACCTTAGGCAACAATTTGACCATCCATCCACTATTATGTATCCATCCAACCATTTTCTATAGCACTTATCCTGTTCAGAGTCGCAGCCATCGTTTGAAAGAATAGCACCTTTCATCGGTCTTACAAAAGTCAAAGACTTGCACACCGTTTACCATTTTATGGTTACCTTCTTTCATCTGGTTCACATGAGCTTTAATTTGTTCTGCTCTGTCCATATAGCCCTTTATCTTTTCCCTGTAGTGTCCCCTCTTCACTTCATCTTTCACTGCTGCTAGCGAGACAGACAACATGGTAAATAGTGCACTACATACACTGATGCGGATGCAATTGAATAAGGGGAGCTAGACGACCTTTTTGGACGTCTATGAGCAGCTGAATGCCTTCTTGGTAGCAGACGAGAGACTCCAAGAAGCGGCCACTCTGGTCCAACTCCACCGCCCGCCTCAGAACAGAGATGGCGGACGACTCCATACCTGGCAGGTGAACTTGAGTCATTTTTGCCAAAAGTGACGTAACTTTTTAGGAGCGTTTAAAAGTGAACGGTGGACGTGGATGGCATAAAACGCGAGTACTGTCAGTGACATCGGTTCAGTTCAGTTCCCTGTGAGTACGTTGCCAGTAAACGTTCGTGAGAAACATAATGGCTGATTAAGTTCCGCGAATTAGACGTGCGCAAAACCATTAAAGAACGTATATTATCCAAAACGCTCAATGTATTAAATTAATATCAATCAAAAATTCCTTAAAAGACATGGAGTAAACTTGAAAAAAAATGCTTTATGAATATGAAATTTCCCTAACAAACGAAGACCAACAACATTGCAAATATCCATATCTTTGAATACAAAACAAAAGATACATTTTACCTAATTTTTTATAGAGTACGGAAAGGTATTGCTGCCACACAAAAAAAACAAACAAACAACAAAGTTATCGTGTAAAAACGTGAAACTTATCATATAATGTGAAACCTATCATGTAAAAAATTTGAAAATTATCACGTAAAAAGGTGAAACTCAACATGTAAAAACGTGGGAATTATCTTGTAAAAGTGTAAAAATGTATGTCATGTTCAAATAACACCGAATTGACAACGCTGCTCATTTAAATGACTTGCGTTCTATTTCATGCTTGGTTTGAGACATTACAAGATTATAGTTTTGAAGAACAGTGGATGCTCTTGTAATGAGTACGCCCAAACGGAATTTTTCCACATTTCAGCTAAAATGTACTTTTCAAGTATTTTACATGGTAGGTACGTTCCACGTTTTTGGGTGTTAATCACGTAATAAGTTTCACGTTTAATATAATTTTTACATGATCAATTTCACGTTTTTACAGGATAAGTTTCACGTTATTACATGATACGTTTCGAGTTTGTTTTTTTCTAGTATTTCAGCAATGCGCTTCCTCAATAGCGTGACCGTTCTTTGAAAAAAATATTTCTGTTCATTTTCCCAGAACCTGATATTAAAAGGGCATTCACAGACTATATGAGTTACACTCTCTTAATCAGTCTCACAAAATGTACATCATTTAACTCAACAAATCTTGAGACATATGAATTAGATGGATATATGTGATGCAATATCTTTAGATATATTTTCTTCTTTTGTTACTATTTAAAAGTAACAAGCCACGTTTTACGCCAACTTAACTTGTGAATTGAGTGTTCCAGATGAATTTGCCACGAGGAATTATTTTCCTATTATTATAGCCCTACACCTTTGGATAATAGCACGCTTCCCAAAATCAAAAGACCTCTCTGAAATCATAAATCCAAAATAAGCATATTATTTAATGCGCACGTTTGTCGTTTGACGTATTTCCGGTTCCGGGTATGGCTCAATGGAGGACGCCATCATTTCTCGTGTAGTCTTCTCTTAGCTGTGCGCGAGTATTTTCTCCTCTAGCAATATTACCATTTGGCCCAATATTACATCACGGTTCTATATTTTTTTATGATTTCGATTTTCGTCCCATCATTGAAGAACATTGGATTGAGTGTGCATGTTTTTACGCGACTTGTAGTGCATTAACCTTGTACTGCGTGTCGGTCAGATAACATTGAATGGTTGTAATGAGCCACTAAAATGTCTGCATTCGGGTTAAAGTCGTCATCCTTCAAGGTAAGAACTTCACTTAATACATACTATTCAATTATTACTACTGTCGTTACAAATACGTACCCTCTGGTCACCTTAGTTAGCTATTGAAATCAATATTTGGTCTCTGCCATTCCAGTACAAAACCACGTATTGTGTAATGGTAATATTTTGATTAGAAGAAAAGTAGTGATATTTGACATTTGTGTTTGGAAAATATTTGCAAAATATGTCAACAGAGTATGAGAGACGTGTAAGAGTAAATTGCAGGGCTGCAGCAATGGAATAGTATTTTTTTTTTAATTGAGCATTCTATTGCATCAATAAGTGGTCTTATTGATCAAAAAGTTGAATAAAAAATAATTTGGGATTATTACAGCCATAACATGTGCAGGTATTGTTTTTTTTTGTCCACTTGGGGTTACCATCCGCATGTCCTACTGCATCTGTAAGTGTATATGGCTTGAAACGACAAGGTCTCTCCTGGTGAGTGACGTGGGCGTCCTCAAATGAGAGTGCAGAGTTGGCTGGCAGTTGACTGACTAACCCATTAGCCAGTTCACATGTAGCGTGAAGAAGGGTATCCATCATCGATAAATTATCTAACATTGATTACCTTGTGCTGGTGATCACAGTCGTGTTTTCAGTTACACGATTAATCGTTGCAGCCCTATAAATGTCACTTGAAAACATTTAATGTTAAAGATGCCAGAGGATGGCTCTAGAGTTAAGTCCCATTACTGTAGACCAGGGTTCTCATACTGAAGGTCTGGGCCCAAAATGAGATGGGGATTATGTTATGGAACGTGAATGTAAAATGTTATTTCTCTGTAAAGGATTTTTGAGTCATGTTGATCTTATGTGTTTGTCATTAGTTTGTTAACTGTATATGACGATGTTATAACAGGTCCTAATAGGACTTTCACGTTGTCTTTGGTTTGGACGCAGCAAGTTTACCAGAGCAAGAATTCCACAAGAGGTAAAAACGATTTTGTTTCTATTTTAATATTCAGTCTGCTTAGTAGCACTCACAACCTCCTCCGTATCTTGTCCTAATAGCTCTTTGCTGAGTGGTCAAAGGAACATGAGAAATACGGCGGCGACCCCGAGCAGCCTCACAAACTCCACATAGTGACGCGAGTCAAAAGTGCGATGAGACGGCCGTACTGGGAGAAAGACATGATAAAGAAACTGGGCCTCCAAAAGGTGAGGCTGCTCTTCAGACAACCGACCATCATTTAGAAGTAGACGGGGGATCTTAACCTGCGTTGTCATACAGGCACACATGCCTGTGATCCACAAGAACATACCTGCGGTCAACAGCAGGCTCAAGTTCATCAAACATCTTGTCAGGTATGAGATGCTATATTTGAAAACAGTGCTTTTTTATTGTTAGCCAGATAACCTGAGTACCTACCAGTAAGCTATTTTGAAGGGGCGGAAGCTATCTTAAGCTAAAAAAAAAAATACTTGTTTTGACTGTCTTTATATATTAAAAAAAAAAAGAAGATATTTTTCAAGTTCCATTAAAGGAAAAAAAAAGAAATATTAGATGTCCTAAATTGAAATATTGCTCTATAGTGGAGTATCACTATTAGCGGGGAATATAGACATGACCAGAGCTGGGCACTTGACCCTTTTTTGCCGTTCAGTTCCCCGCCCTGTGGCCGCGAACGTGGTAGTGTTCCAGCCTCGATTCTCCACTCTTATTCATAAAATGTTGTTTATTTATAAAAGCCGGACAGTTTGATATTCCTCAAATTTTAATCATGCTTAATCTGCGTCTATTCAGGATCGAGCCGCTGAGGACACCGTACGGGCTCCCTACCGAGCAGGACATGGCTGACAGCTACATAAACAGTAAAGGAGAGCTTATTGTTCGACGCCTGCTCACACCGCTCCAAGCCAAGGACATTGAGTCTTAGAGCATTCACACATGCTGCACACAGTACCATGTTTTCTCATCTTGCATCATCAAAATTATGTTCCCTAGAATTAAAATTAATTTCAATGTTGTATTCAAACATTTTATAAAACAGTAGCAATCTGACGGTTATTTTTTGATAAATTCTGTGTATGCAGAACATATTAAATCCTCTGGGTGTGGACGTACACGTTAAAGAATCCTATGCACTCTGATTAGTGATCAGTATGACATCTGATTTGAAGTACTTATTTATTCTTTTACTAATCATGAAAACATTTGAGCAAATGCTAAAGGACACAATGATTAAAAGAAAAGAGGGCTGGCTGAGAAGCGATATAAATGAGGTAGCCCAGAGAGAGAAACCAAGACGACTGTCAGCATCCTTCAGTCGTCGTCGTCGTCAGAATCCGAGTCGTAGCCCCGGCCTCTGATGGTCTTCTTCTCCACTTTGGTGAACCTGGAGTGAGGCTTCTGTGTGGATGTGGGGGGCTCCATCAGGTTACCACTAAGGGGAATAAAAGTGAAGGAAATGTATTGAGGGGATAATCACATATGGAATTAAAATAAAAAACTAAAACTATTAATGAAATGAACCATTTTTAGTGACTGTCAAATAGATGCCACATGCTTCGTGACATATCAATAAAACCATGTGATTTCAACCAGACCATCTCAGCACAGTTACAATTATTCATGAAAAAAAAAAAATATATATATATTGATACATGACAATAAAAAAAATAGTTACAACAGTTAAAAAAAATCTCTCACAATGTCCTATCTCCAAAGTGCAATGTGAAGAGGGCAAATACTTTTGTCTCAGTGTTTACACAAACAAAAGCCACAATAGCAACACTACAGTATTCCGTTACTCTGCTAAAGAACTCTCCGATGCGTCTCCACAAAAGACATACCTGTAGTTAATAACATCGGCGCAGCCCAGTCGCCATTCCAGCATCTCGGTGCTGAACTCGTCTGTGTTACCCAGGTCACCAAAGCCAACCACATAGTCCTTCGACTTGCCGTCGATGAGCAGTGCCAGGGTGGGGATGACCTTGATGCGAAGCCGTTCAGCCAGGAAGGGCGCCTTCTCCACGCTCAGTTTGATGAATTTGGTCTCAACGTGCTTCTTTGCCAAGAGGGCCAAGTGTTTATCCACGATCTTACATCTACACGTGTAGAAACCATACATGTCAGCTGTCTCTACTCATGCTGTACTACAGACATTTGAATGAAAGCATTCACTTTTAAATGTCCCACAACATCAAAATATTTTTTTTAAATGCATAACAAGGCAAAATCTGAGCTTTGTTTTTCACGCTTTTTGTCTTTTACACAATCGACAAACCACATATTTGTCAAACTTAAACCATGTCACAGACTCATTTTGATCAATGTTTTGCATAAAGCTGTAGAAAAAAATTGGATTTTGATGGTGCGGGACTTTTACCCATTTTAGCTAAAAAGGCTACACTTACACAGCAGGTCCAAGTGCCCAATACTCAATTAAAGCCTATATCCAATTTTGTTTTCTATTTCCATGTAAATTTGAAGAGACAACATCTGATGAAGCTACAGTGAGGAAAATAAAGTATTTGAACACTCTGCTGTATTGCAAGTTCTCCCACTTAGAAATCATGAAAGGGTCTGAAATATTCATCGTAGGTGCACGTCCGCTGTCAGAGAGATAGTCTAAAAAGAAAAATCCAGAAATCACAATGTATGATTTTTTTTTTTAAGTCATACATTATGATTTTTGGACCTCCATTATTTCTAAGTAGACGAAATTGCAATATAGCAAGGTATTCAAATAATTGTTTTCCTCACTGTATTTTGTTTACGCTGTCAAACCATATGAAACAATTTGTATGCGCAGGCCAAACTACATGTAAATAACTGCTCAAACATATTGTCATGGCAACCTGATAAGTGATGGTTTCACTCGATGCCAGTGTTACCCTGCAGTGTATAGCTCAGCCTTAGAGGGTAAGATAATCAAGCAGTAATATTACCTGAAAGTGGTGTGTCTGTAGAAATGGCACACAACTTTCTTGCTTTCCTTAACCTCGCCAAAGAATTCCTTCTCACTAGGAATTTCACGGTATTCCCCATGTCCTTTAGACAGCCACTCCTGTGATGACAAAAACGAAACAGGAGCAAACATTTTTCACTGGAAAAATGTGTGTGTGTGGGGGGGGGGGGGGTATTCATCAGATATACTGACATTGAGTCTGGTTTGCTCAAATGAAGAGTATAAGGCAGGTATTCATTAGTTGGGAAACTATGACATTGTTTTTCTTTTTTTTCCAAACCCTATATTCTTTTCAGCACTGTCTTTTGAAACTGTACTGCAAAAGAAGGCTTTACAGAATGTACTACTTGTTTTTTTCTTTTTCCGTTGCTCTTATGGTGTGTGCGTTACAGCCCGAGAAATTTAAAGTTGTTGAACCATCTGTTCAAGAGTGACCACCATTCCGGTCATCGTGCAAAATATTTTACGGTGAATACATTTATTTGCATTAAGCGATGACTGACAAAACATTTTTTTCTTTAATATTTAAAAAGAACCAAATGTTTTCAAATAACAGCGAAGCATAACTTGCATACATATGTTGACAAGTATTCTGTTTGTTTCATTGTTTTTTTTTTCTTTTCATAAATGCAGTACTTTAATAATTTACAGTAGCATAACTTTCAATTGAACTAAGAGGTTCCAGCTCTTTTAGCGGAGCCTCCTAAACCACATCCCCTGGGAGAACCGCATCTGACAGGCTTCACATAATCCATCGAGTCTGGCCCCTCAACACTGATTAACCCAAGGTTAGCAAAAGGCGTTAATAAAGGCACATATGTACCTAATGATTGATTTGCAGAAATATATAGGACATCAAATTCTAAATATGACTACTATTATTGCTTTTTAGAGCATTTTTCACACAGTACCTCCAGCATGGATATGTTTAACCCTTATGTGGCCGGTCAGGATATCGTAAGGTCCTTCATTCACAATAATATTGAGCACAGACAATCTCAAACTCTTATGTGCAGATGTCTGTGTCTCACATTTATCATAAATGATAATGAAAGGGACAGAGTTGACCAATGGTCTTCTGCGGGGGACGGAACACACGCATGCACATTTCTCTCACGCATGCCAACAACGTTTTATGAATGAAACCGTGTGGACAACTGTGATCAGCTTGCAAGTTTACAGCAACTGGTGTAGACACAATGCAGAAACTATAAAAGACTGAAAAAAGTTTTGAAATAACTAATACCATGCCTGTCATTGTTAGTGGGAGCAATAAAATGTACGCAACCACATGAGAGCATCCAGATGAAATTCTTACTTGCACATGCGACCATTATGGTCACAGTCTGGCGCCTTGGCCTATACTCCTCTTAATGCCTATGGGACAGCCAAGCCATCGAGTTTGATGTCTCATTTTGTGAAGTAAAAACTAATTAATAAAATAAAATGTAAAAAAGAAAAGTTAAATTGTAGCTGAGATTTGATTTGATTTTAAGAACCAATCTCCTGTGCCTGTAGTTCATATGTGTGAGTGTGTCAACGGTTAAAAAAAATACCTGTTTCTGTTTCTGGGCTTTCTTCAGCGCCTCTAGTCGCCGTTCCCTCATTTTCTCAAAGTCATCTTCGTCCATTTCGTTGAGTTTGGTCAACTCCGCATCCACCTGATCCTCCACCAGCTTGGCGGACTGCACCAAAACCTTCGTGATGTTGTCGATCATGTCAGTGGCCATGATTGCTCGTGCTGTATCAAGCTGAGGGTGCAACAGTATGCAAATTAAAAAAAAAAAAATAAACATTGTTGGTGAAACAACAAAGTAATGTCAAAACATCAGCTTCACTTTGTCATGTTCAGTACAACTATGAACGTTGGGATATTCAGTGTCATGTCTTTCATCTTTTTATTTTCTTTGCAGCTTTTCCTCATAAAACATGGAATGTGGCAGCCAGTCAAAAGCAGCACATATAGGAAAGCATTCACAATATCATGTAACTTAGTACGTGTGAATGGCCAGCAATACAAAGCCCGTAGATAACCATGGACACGCCTCAACAATAGCTTGTTAGCCGTTCGTTGTCAGTTGATCGTGTGAGGCCATTTGCTAGTCCCATTTGGCTTCCACAAAAAATAACATTATGATAGTGAGATAATCCGAAATACTGCACATAAGATTTTCATGTATTATGGCGATATTAACGGAGTTTATCACAGTTATTACGAAGAATTAGCTAGCGTTAACTTAGCAACACGTTCGGAACAAGCAAGACGAGACCTGTGAAAGTTTATCATTGAACCATATGTCATTGAACGCACGTATAACACTTAATAATGAATACGTTTGTAATTTAACATTAAATAAACACACAATTCTAACCCGGTATAGTTCGTTACCTGTCAGGGACGCTGTAACACCAGAGAAAGGCGGAACTGTAACGGAAATGACGTCACTGAAGTGACGGTTCCAAATTTCAGTGGTATATACCGCCACCTACAGTAAAGGAGTGTGGAAAAGCATTTGGCAGTCTATGCTAATTTAGGTTAAGTAGAGAGGGGGCGGGAAAATATGGAGGACTGAAAGTGCAGAAATTAAATAAATAAATACACCTTGAAATGTTTAAGTAAAATTGTCATTAAATAAATCAATGTGCCTTTAATTAAATTACCAATAATTATTTGTAAAAACATATATAATTTCCGTATTTGATTAATTACTTCTGTATTTATTTAATTCAGAATTTAATGTTGCACCCCCCTTCAGACAACAAATATATAAAAAAATAAAATAAAGAAAAACATATATTTTTAATTAGACCTGTATCAATAGGAAGACTTAAATAGAGATCTGATCCTCATCACTTGGCATTCGTTCAGTATATTATGTAGGTGATTTCCCCCTCCCTTTAAAACAAAACATACATTTGCTCTTATCAATTTTAGTGTGGTACTAAGCAGAGGTGGGCATTCGTCAGTGCGTTAGTCCGTCTGTGAGCTCTCGTCAGTACGTCAGGCCCGCTCACCTGACACCCAGCTAAATAAATAAATAAAACTTGTTATTGTTCTAGCATTTTTTCCCAGTTGCTCTTAACCCCGGCGTGCTGGAATTCATCAAAATTGAACTGCTTTTATACTATAGCAATATAACTGGACTGCAATGTCAGCCTTTTTCTATCCTGACTGGTTGATCAGACCATAACTTGTTTAATAGTTTAAATTGAGTTAAATGCCCAGCTACAAAAACAAGCCTCACCACTGGCCCTGGCGAACAGATTGTGCTCAGGGAGGTTTTTTTTTTTTTTTACAATATCCAGAAAACCAGCTTCCAGTAATATTGAAGATTTTCTGATGAATGTGCATGAAGTTGGAGGCGATGTGCTGCCAAGGCTTTGCGAAGGAGAGAATTTGGGAAGCAGGGTATGGTAAGACACAGTACACAGGTCTCTTCCTTACAGTAATTCAGATGAGAATTGATAAGGGCGAGGAGGAGGAAGTGACTGAAGACAAGCACAATAAAATTAGAAGTAACAGTTTATTATTATCAAGCTTTAGAAAACTTTCACAGCTTCAGGTCTTCAGGCACAAGCCATATTTATAAAGATAGAACTTGGCCCGTTCTAAAATGAGGCCCATTTGCTTGCACAAACACATCAACAAGGAGAGGAGGGAAGTTCGGAAGAGAAGCAACAACTTGAAGGGTGAACAGGTAATTTGTACTTCTCAAACATTCATATCCGGAAATATTACACGAATGTGGTTTGCATAATACCGGTAGTTTTTGTTTCCCCTCCAGGCGAACACAACATTTCAGAAGGATGGGGAATGTCATGCAATACAAATTTGGGCTACAAAGTTAAAAATGTAACATTGTTCAAATCAAACTTACATCCAAATGGACATCTTCCATAACTACGTAACACAAAAGGAAAAACAAATGTAGAGGCATTATACTGTGTAGAGAGATAATCACCAGTTGACCTCTTAAGTGCTTTCTTTCCATTGACCAAAAAGGTCCGGTTTGCAATTACTAAGAATTCACTAAATGTAAACAATACAAGAGGTAAAACCCTTTACTTCCATTAAACAAGTACAGAAAAAAACATTATTTACATCTTTAATGACAATGATTTGGCACTTTTTTTTTGCAAAAGGCTAAAACGATTTACTTGATTTTTTTAGGAACATCAGATATGAGGGGAAAGAAGGACATTCTTACATTGAAAAACAGCGGAACCTCGAAAGCTTGATGCCTCAAAAGTGGTACAATTTGCAGTTGATCCCAAACGTTCTGGGAAAATGTGCCTCAAAATTACCCATCATTGCAGGAGACTAACTTGGCGAGCATCAGAAGAAGTGATTGCGAACTCCGGTTCCTCAACAGCTATATCCTGCCTGTTTTAGATCTCTCCCTACTTTAACACACCCGACGATTCAAACAATCAGCAAGCGCTCCAGAAGCCTGAAACAATCCTGATCATTTGTATCAGGTGTGTGGCAGCAGGGAGAACTCTGGAACAGGCCCTACACCTGATCTAAAGTATTAAACAAGTGCTTGTGAGGTCACCAATGAAGCTGACCAGTAATAAATCCAGAGAGAAAAGGTGTGATGATAACCACAAAACAGAATAGGAAATTCAACTATTTCGTCATATAAAACAGTCTGGCTGCTCAAAACAACCAAAAAAATCCATTCTACCCGGCAGATGCCAACTTTAAAGCAATTTGTACGGATTACTTACATACTACAGCAGTGCATTGACTTTGGTGTGACCCAACTTATGAGTTTTTTTACATGAGTCGTATAGCTTGGCTGATTTTTTATTTTTCTTGCTTTGACTTGCGAGTTAAAATTCATGATATGGACAGAAAACGCAAATCAACTGCAAAACTGTCAAACTAAACAGCCACTAAAGCGCATTTCACCAATCACTAAATGTTGCCTTTGGGGAATGTCTGATAGCTTAATGCTAACAAACAATGGAAATCACCATACACTGACTAACAAACAGCATCGTGGCAGTGTTATGACCCGTTTAAGTTGGGGTGTATGTACTGCATGACATTTAAGAATGTTAAAATGTTACTTAAAACATTGCCCGTACAATAAAAAAATGGTTTATTATGGCGAAAAAAGAGAAAAAAAATACTTTGCATTATTTCCTCTGCGCATGAAACCGGGTCAACCCGTCACACGTAAATTGTGTTCCACTTTGGAGGCTCCACTGGTTTCCAAGACAGAATATTATCAAGAAAAGATGATGAGTCTAAAGTTCTGTTGACTTGGTCTTTAGAAGACAAGAAAAATTGCATGTATAAAAACCAAACCAACTGTGAATTAAATCATGGCTTTTAAATTTCTCACTTGGCTCATGCTGTATAAGAAACCATGACTTAGTGTTGATACAGTTGATCAGGAATAAGCAGGGATGCCTGTGTATCTTAGAGAACCCAGCAGTTAAGAGAAGAGTTAAAATGTAGAAAAAAGTGAAAAAGCTGGCATTTCAACGTTCATGCGATCTTCAGGGTGCTACCATACGTTTGCTGTACAACAACCTGCACGTTGTCCACAATGAAGTCAAAGGCCATACTCCACACGGACTCCAGCGACTGTTGCATGATCCTGCGCACACAAGATGGGCAGCAAGTTTGTTTTCTGCGCTGAATAGGCACAATAAAGTCATTAATTATTTGTCAAACTTGCCTCTTCATGTATTTTATGATCAGATCAAGCTTCTCCAGGTCCTTGTCTTCGATTAGATCGGTGCAATATTTCACCACCTGCAGGATGTCCTCTTCCATGGGGTCTGACAACAAAGTTACAATGCATTCTGTTTTGTTAATCACAATCACAAACTCATTTGACTGACAGTGGAACCTGATGTCGCCCAAGACATTTGACTTTGAAGCTTGATGTCATCAAATTTGACGTCAAGGGATTATCCAGATTGTGCAGCCTTCCTCTTTTTGTATGCAAAGGTTAATGCAATAGACAATCAACAAGGGTGTCGAGAGAAGAATGCAAAAAGAGCAATATGACACTACAGTGGTGTCCAAGACTTTTGTCTTTCATCTCACAACTCAGAACGTATAAACATGTCAAAGTTAAGGCAGAACTGCTTTACTTTGTTTTGTTTTTTTTAAAAATGTAATAATGTTTAATTTAGTTCAACACTAAAAGGACATAAAATGATTGCTGATGACTGTTAAATTATGGTAAAAATGAAATATTTCCATTATTTCCTTTGGGAATATCTTTCTTCTAAGTTCGACCTCAGGGAGGAGCATGTACATGTGCTTGCGAATATTATAAAAAAGTTCATGGCATTGGTTTGAAGAGGGAATTTTTCTCCAAAATCATTACTAAAGTACTACAACAAATGATTTGTGAAATCATGTTACACAATGTGACCAAAAGCGATTTATTTTATTTTTTTTATAATTGCAAATGCCCCCATAGATTCAAAAAGATTCACGGGCTGAGAGTACAATATTTTACAATTGAATGTTTTTTTTTTCTTTTTTTTTTTAAATTTTGCTCATTGTCATCAGTCGCTAACAAAAATCTCAAGAAATTACAATATTACATAAACACCATTTTGAATGAAGAAACTAGCAAGTAATAAGACTTTTGAAAAGTGTTTAATCTGTGTAATGAATTTCACTTTTTGAATTGAACTACTTCAATAAAAAAAAAAACTTTTGTACCACATTCAAATGAATTGAGATGCAACTGTATACAAGTTGTATCCATGTGCCGTGCATGAGACGGGGCTGCCCTGCATTTTTACCTGCCATGGTGGTCACCCATTCCCGGAGCAGTGTTTTAATATCTGGTAGCTCAGAGGCTCCGGCCAACGCTGGAGGAGGGCGAAGGATGCATTTTGGCAAAGGCTCTGGGATGTCTTGCTTTGAGGAGGATGTGGACGGACCATTTTCAGCCTGTGCAAGAAAAAGAAAGTAGAGGTTATGTTATGAATAAAACATTTTCACAAAAATCATTGAGATTCTACCTTTAAGACATTCATAGGCTCCTTAAGTTTCGTAAAAGGCGATGTGGGTTTGGCAGGGCTGTTTATCGGGCGATATTTCTTTTGAGGCGATGGGCCCTTTTTGGGAGGGCTTCCTGCATTCTTCCTCTTGTATCGCCGTTTCACTCGTCCAATGCCGACAGACTGCTTCAGCTGCAAAAGTGCATTCTTCTGCTCCACTGCGAGGAGATGTAATGAGAAATTGAGAGGGTGAAAAAAACATTGCACTGAAAACAGAAGTTAACACGTCAAAGTCTTACACATTTTTGTTTGAGGCTGGTTATTTGCGGCACGGTTGTAGGCAGACTTGAGTTCCTCCTGGAGCTCTTTGGGAAGAGCGGCGAAAACTTCTGGGTCAACCTGCAGTCACACATCAGTGAATAAATATACCACTTTCTTTTGAAATAAATGTGTTCTATTAGTAGAGAATATCGTCACCTTAAAATAACAAAAAAAAAAAAACAATGCACAGCTTTGAGAACCAAGAGATCGCATTGTCTGAGATTACGATTTCCATCTCAAAATGATATTGTTCAGCCTAAGTTGGTGCCCCACCATTAGTTTTTCTTTAAAAATGCCACTGATCTGCTAAAAATGTCCATGTACCTGGGAGTAGTTAGGCAGCTCCAAAACTATTCCAGGACTGTCCGGCTGGTTTGGAATCTGCAAGACGAGTGCTCCAGGTGGTGCAGGGGGTTTGTTCAGTGTGGGAGAAGGACAAGAAGGGGAGGCCCGCCGTGACTTGGGACTCAAAGGCTGCGGACTGGCAGGACGGCGGTGGTTTGTATTTTTTCCTTCTCTGCAAGTCCACGACTGCTCCACTTGTAATCTCAGCTCTGCAGGCAGGGCTTCCAACACGGAACGATCCACCTTGGATATCATATAACCAGTGTACATGCGAGTCGGGAAAACCTGACAGTCAAATTGAGTGCCTACCTGTGAAGGTGAGGGGATTTCGATACTGAAGTTGAGACTTGTTCTGGGGTGTTTGGGCGTTTGTCTGCATGCTTCATGTTCTTTGCTCGTTCCAGGAACTGATGGAATGGGAGACTGAGGATGCTCAATGGAGCTAGGTGACACAGCTCGGATAGGGGGCGTCTTTTCCTGATGTTTGATGTCACCAGCCTCTGTGACGTACATATTACGCTTTTTAAAGTTTACAACATCAACAGTAAATACGGTACTTCAACTAAAGCACAAAGACGGCAACCTTTGTTGGTGGACGCATGGCCGAGCAACATCTCTTTGATGGAGCGTGTCCGAAGCCCGTTGACATTGTTGTGGGCAGAGTGACTTCCCTCAAGAAGCTGGACCTGAATGCCCAGGCCTCGGAGGTCCTGCACCGGCAAATTCATAGCATGGAACATCTTGATGACTGTCGCTGCAATCAGCTGGCCGCTGTCAGTGGACTGTGCTAGCATCACTGTCCTACACAAAGAAAGAGATAGAATTCATGAACACATAACAAAAAAAGTCGTTTTAAATAGAGCTACTATTTGATGAAATACACCATGAAGGCAACTCTTTCTTACTTGGCAAAGTTGTCGCATATGCCATGGCCGCCGTATTTTGCCGTCTCCTGGGGTGCGCCCTCCTTGCGGACCATGACCTTGAGCGTCACTCTGCGACCTTGCAGCCCAGCTTCGTGTAGACGTCGCTGCACCTCCATCGACAGGCTGGACAGGAAAGATTCGGCCTCATCAACCTGAAAGAGCAACAAGGAAAATTTGTGATGTTGTACTGCACACCATAACCAATATAATGCACAGAATATTACAGTGAGCTTCTAAAAGAACATTTGTTATTGTTTGTATAAAAATACAGTAGTGCATTTACAGACAGAGTGCACAGGTTTTAAAATTTTATAAGACATGATCGGTAGTTTGGTAAAACTAAAATTTGAGGTACTAACGAGATTCAAGGAAAGATATTGGATCACATCGTGCACTGATACCAAATAAAGTCCACTGCGTGTCAGTCTTACCTTTTTAAAACGTATATTGTAGTTCATCTCTGCCGACACGGACTTCCTCTCCTTCTCGTAGCGGACAGGTCGGTCATCAAGACCCCTGCAGAAACGGAACAGCGTTTGCCCGGATCGTGGTCCAAACTTCTTCTGTAGTTGAGTCAGAGAAACGTGCCGCAGGTCCCCACATGACTTGACCCCGATAGCTGCCAGTTTTCTGCCCATGACAGGCCCGACACCTAGAAAGGAAAAAAAGGCAAATACAGTACGTTATTATAGCTGGGCATGCAAGCTATAATTTCAACCAGCAGGTGACGCTGTGTCCACCTGGTAAACTTGTCACTGGCAGGTCTCTGATAAAATCGTCCACTTCCTCTGACTTTAAGAAGTACTGCCCATCCGGCTTGGCCTTGCGGGTCGAAAGCCGAGCCAACAAGATGTTGGACCCTAAACAAGTTGAGAAGTAAGAGTGAATTCTAAATGCTTGCTTCAAACGTAAAGACAAACTCACCCATGCCAATTGAAGCGCAGCATCCCGTTTTCTCCTTGATGTCTGCTCTGATGGCCTTGGCCAGATCCTGTGGGTTGATACCCAACTCTGCTATGAGAGCAGAGGCGTCCAGCAGTACTTCGTCACAGCTCAGGGCCTCGATGTCGTGGGTGTAACTGCAACCAACACAATAACGTGTCCACTGTATAATTTGTCAAGTTACTGACACTTGAGTGCAGGAGTCATATTTGAGCACTGACGTGAGGTGTCTTTAAGTATTCTGTCTCTGCTTGGTTGGTGATAGCACCACAGAAGGGTGATGGCAAATAGAAGACATAAATGCTGCCTAAAAGCGTGCCTTTTATAAAGCACAACACGAGAGTACCGACAAAAATCCATTGCCATTCATTTCAGTGGGGAAAGATGATTTGAGATATGAATACTTAAGTTACAAACATAGGCCCAGTTCAAATTGAACTTGTATTTCAAGGCACCACTGTACTTCTCAAACAAAAGGCCGAATAGAGCAATTCCTCTTACCCAGCCAAAGTCTCATACATGGTCAGTGCCACCTCTTTGTAGGCGTCAAAGTCGTACGGGACAGACTGCAGAGTGGGGCACATCTGTTTGGCTTTACCAAAAAACATCCCGTTCTTCACACCTGCCTGCCTGTGAGTGAACGCCGACGCAGAAGTTAGTCTGTCAGTGGGTAAATGTTCAGAAACACATGTCAGAAGCACGTCTCACCTTGCAGCATAACTACAGGATGCAATCTCCGCCATGGAAAGAGCAGCATCCTGGTCTATTCCATTCGTGTGGACTTCTGCACAGTCTTGGGGAGCAGCATCGTGTAAATATTCAAACTCACTGCCTGTGAAGCAGAGCAAGGTGCATCTTTTTTTTTTAAATTTTATAAAAGCGCATCTTAAATGGAACATTTAAACATGCATAATCATTCTCACCAGGTGGAGCAAGTGTGTGTTTCCTCTGGTAGTACTGCTGCTCCAGCTGTGGGTTGGCCCCTGGTCTTAAAGGCACACGCATATGCCCGCGGTTACTAGTCACAGCAACAGGCTTACCTGTGAGAAAAAAAACAAGAAACTCTTTATCTAACTCAATTCAGCTGCATTACACCACTAAATACAATTAAACTACAGTTAAATGACAACAAAACCAACGTATGGCACCTAAATAGCTTGTTACATTTCGCTGAATGAGGACTTTTATTTTTTATTTTTTTTAACAGATATGTCTTCATCATAGCGGATGCAAGACTAGATTTTCTTGTAGTTGAATATAATGTGATGAAAAGTTGAATTAAGGTAAAGTAAAATAATCTCTGATATTTTTTTCCGCAGATTAAACACGAGCCTCACCTTTGAGTTCCGGTCGATGTCGAATTCCAACAGACACAAAGAAACAATCCATGTCCACATGGAGGATGCAAGATTTAACTGCACTGTGTGTCTGTATATCTGACAGAGGAAAAAAAAAGTATATCAATCAGGCAAGGTTTGTTTAATTTATTATTATTTTTTACAAATAACAAATTTAACCAGCATTCTGACGCTTTTTCTACCTTGGCTTTCAAAAGCACGCTGCTCCACCAATTTCCGAAGTCGCTCTTTGCCCGGAAAGGAGGCACCGCCTGTTGCCTTTCGCTTGTTGTGCAGTTCGTTGACATACTCGGAGAAGCCGGTCCTCCACGTGGAGATCTGGTGTAAACGTGAATGAGCATAGTACTCTGAGATGAGGCCGCCCGTCTGCGCCGACAGCTGAGCCGCAGACTCGGGCGCCGCTGCGTTTGCATGAGGTCGGGGAGACCCAGACGGCGCCGTACTGGGATGAGGTCGGACTGTTGACTTGCTTTCCCAGGCAGGGTGGGATGAAAAGGCATTATGGTGACTTCCGTTTAGACGTATGGGTATGTGTGGATGAGAAGGTGAGGAATGACGAATTTTGTCGGGATTTGAGTCAACTTGACAGGATGTTTGTTGTGGTGATTTAAGTGTATCTTTTGAACGTGATTCTGCAAGACAAACAGGCAACTGGTCACACTGCTTTGGAGGACTGTTGGGGAACTCATACGGGTCTAGTTTGTTCGGGGAAGTGTCATTCCTCTCTGGGCTTGCGATTTTGCATTCACTCAGGTCCGTGGGAATAAAAAGTTTGTCTGTAACAAGGTCCTTTGACTTTAAGGCACCATTAAAAAGATGTGCATGTCCATTGGTGATGGGGAAAGGGGCTTTGCTGCACTCCGCTATCAAGTCTGCTGCTGAGGTCTGCAATGATCCATTCCTGCAAGTTAACCCCAAATTGAAATTATTTGAATACAGAAAGGAAAAAAAATTAGAAGACAATGTTGTCATACAAGGACATACTCACACTCTTATTTCCACTTCCTTGTGTCTCCTCCAGAGTGTACTGCAGGAGGTTTGAGGTTCAAGTTGGTCTGCACTCTGCGGCTGGAGAGCATAACGTGATAGCACTCCCGACTGTGGGCGCTTTAAGGGGCTTGATTTAAATAGCGAGTTGTGGGAATTAGAACTACTGCAGTGTATTGGTTCGGCAGTAAAGTGACTGTGCTTGGGGTCCGGGTGAGAGGATGCTGAGGCGCTGAGATGTGGGTGGGGTGAGAGGCTCTTCTGATGGGAGCCTTGTTGTTTGTGAGGGGGGTAACTGGAGTTGGGGCTCTCCTGATTAGGAACACTGTGATGGCTGTGACTGGGTCCAGCGGAGTCTGAGGTCTGATGCTGCTTTATAGCCGGAAACAGTGGCCCTTTGTGTTTAGCGTATAGTTGGTAGTGCAAGTAAGGGAGGAGATGCCCTGCTTTAATGCTGTTTTGAAGCAGAAAAAAAAACAAAACAACAATAATACATGATGATCCGTTTATGTGTGCAGGTGAGCACTATAGATGAACTCACCTATCAGTGATCCAGCCAGGCTTGATGACCTTTTCCCCCTTTAGCTCCTGAATTTTGTTGTTTGGCAAATTGTTAGCAATGATGTGGGTGGTCTTGGAGCGGGAATAGTACGTGTGAAACTGCCCGCCGTGTATCATCATCAACCTGCGGAGCTCGTCTGCACTTGGTTCTGCCCACAAAAGAGAACATGACCAGTTAACAACATCTTCTTTTGCAAGGCAGAGCCACTCCTCTCTAAACCCAGAACATACACTGTGCATCTGGATCACAATTAACCCCCCTGGATATCATCCACTTGTTTATTATTCTGAATATGCACATTAAAAAAATAAGTTGCACTAACATGGTCAGTTCAAATGAAATAATTACTTGACTTTTAAATGACGAAATAAAAATTGAGAAAGATATGCCCTTTTTGGCCCATGTTGAAACCTCATGGACTGTCACAAATTTGAACATATATCACCTGTGTAGCCGTTAACATAGATGGCCACCCCAGAGAAAATGCTGGAAGAGGTGTCCTTCTGTTTCTCCCGGGGAGCATCGCTTTTGAACTGCTCCTCCAACTTTGACACCTTGGCGGCCATGTAACCGCCCTGTCAACAAGAACGGGAATGGATGAGAATAGAAGGTGCATCCACGGTGTCACATACTACTGAATGATAACAGATAGACAGAGCGCACACGTTGTGTCTCAAAATTCTGACAGCCAACAAATCTTGAGAGACCCGAGTTCAACGAACATCTAAAGGATTAACACTGCGCTAGTTTTTTGTGATTGAACACAAAATAGGAAAGCTGCGCACAGACGTCTATGTCCCAGCTGCTCAGCACAAAATGGCTAAAGCGATAAGTCAATATAGCAACAGACCACAAAGTAGATTGAAAAGTTACCTGTTACTTAGTCATTAGAGTTAGAGTTGAGTATCTAATTTGTAAATTTTAATAATGATTTCTACTAAACGGTGATTATTTGTATACACTTGTACAATGTTTACGTGTCAAGTTGTATGTTTTTATTTTATTTTACATAAATAAAAAAAATATTAAACCTTTAACATTGTCATGCAAGATGCTCACCCTCTCAGCCCAACCATTGTCCCCGCTGGCATTGGCTTTCTTCTTGGTCCACACATCTCGACTCATACTGAGCTACCTGCAAATGCAAATTGACTCATAAAAATTGGACAGTACAGAGAAGAGTGTAATAAATTTGACTTTACTGTAAATAAAACTACAGGCACGTGGCATTTATGAGTGGGAATAAAGGGAAATGAAAATAACATTGATAATACACCAAACAAGCCATCAGTCATGTTCAGGGGGGTCCTTGATTTTCTATTGTGCAACATTTTGTTACGTTGGACGGTGGAGTTACTGTCATTCTTATTTAGTTTTATTTGACTGTTTCAGCTGTGGAGTCTTGTTTTTTTTTTCATACACATATTGAATTAAGAAGTAATTATGAAATTTCAATATTCCAAACAGCACGCCAGGAACTAGCTTTCGCAGCAGCGTTAACATTGTATTGTTCAGCGGCACCCTCAGTGAGCGCTGTATTTACCGTTTATCATTTTACGTATGGCTTAGAATGTCTGTTGCAAAGTTGCAAATTAATTGATAACTAATTAATTATCAAAATAATGAATGGACAACAACCTTGAAAACCAATTATTTAGAAATCTTGTTGAACATAAAATTGTCCAAATCCCGAGAAATTCAGCCTCTCTCTAGGAAATGGTCTCAGATTTCTGTAGTCATTTACAGACATACGACATTTGCAAACATCTCCTTTTTCTTTGGAATAAAAGGTTAATATTTTCTGATATGTTACGGACAAAACCACTGACTCATAAGGAATGTATGTTTGTGCATCCCCTGCACTGTCAATTTGACAGTTCTGTTTTTTAATAAAATGTTCGGAGTGAAGAACGAAATGTTCTTATACCTGATTCATCAATAAATCGAAAATATTAACACTGATTAATTATTATTACAATAATTGTTAGTTACAGCCCTGATTTACAGTAATTCTGACGATTTGAGTTTTTAAAGGGAAGTCTCTTAAGGATGCGTGAGTAGAAGAAGGTAACAACGAATTTACTGTTTTCCATGTGATTCTTTAATATCAATATACGAAGAATTTCCTGCGTTTGCGTCGGTAAGTGATATACAGTACGGCTGTTCCGACTTACATACAAATTTGGGGAACTAAGTCGTAAACCGAGAACCCTATTAATGTATGTTGTTAGTAAAGTCTTAGCAACATTTGATTTAACCAAGTCAACTTTGCAACATGAGTTAGTAATGTTTGCAAGCATTGTGTAATACTTTAGAGGCATGTCAGGTCACGTCCGCAGCTCATGTCAACTTATCAACGAAAAACAAAGCTCGGCGTGCACTTTGTTAGCTAACATTAGCCTAGCCACGACACCGCAGTTCGCAAATCGCACAGAGTTCACGTCAGTTCAAGGCGAAATATTCCAAGCAAGCGTGAACTGATCGCTGGGGGTACGTTACCACCGCATAATAACCCAGTAAAGCAAGCAAGCCCCCACTGACAACACGGCGCCTTGTACACAAACGCGGCCATGTGACTAACATGGCATGTCGTGTTCCTTTTGTGCTGTCAAAAATGATCTGTTGTTACCCACACGGCAGACTTGCCTCCGCATATGAAGCAGTCCACAATCTCAGTCGTCAAACCTTCAGAGAATCTCCCAGACAGTATCCGCCTTTTGCTGTCCTCGTTCCGCTTCAATTAACCTTACTTAGTCATGGTGACACACCAGGTACTTGAACATGTTCTACATCGCCTCAGCTCTCCATTGCACCCGCTTCTCGGAAGATCCCTTTTGCTTTCCATTCTGTCGTCTGCAACGATAAAGTGTATACAAAGCGGAGTTCCGGTATTGTTTCAAAATAAAATGTATGGCCCGGTAACCAAGCCAATCGTGTCTTATCGTTGGACGGGTTTTGGCAACAACAGGAAGTTGCCACTTTCAAACCTAGATGTCGTCTCACTTGATGTAGCTCGTCACCCATTCACCTGAATTAACTCTTGGCACGTTCCGGACGAAATGAACAATGGCTGAAGTATAGTAGCGGCAGTGAATATGTCCGTTTCCAAAACTACTTGCCGAAACACTTAATTGTCGACACCCCCCGTGGTTTTTAAAAAGTCTGGCGGATTAGCTTGTGTTGCTAAAGCTTCCACGCTATTCTCTCTCTTGCTCTCTATCTCGCTTTGCAGACAGTCGATGGGACCGTCTGGGATTTTTTTTATTGTTGTCCTCAAATGAACCCAATAGCGTCGCAGAGGCATGTGTAATCGGAGACAGGATGAGACACCTACACGTAATTATGGAACGTAACAGTTGGGCAACGTCCATATTTAAATGAATTCATAAACATACGGAAAATTATCTGCAATGCACGTGCTCGCAGAGTCAGGATTAGGACGATTTGACCTATATGGCACGTGAGCGCACTCATTGGCTGTTCACTGTTGCCATGGCAGCAGACATGGGATGCTGAAGTGTCACACGCCTACCTTTTTTTTTTTTTTACAAACAGCAGGAAGTGTAAATGATGGAGAGGCTGACGTGCGCGTCCCTTCACATTTATGTAATAATGCTCACTTGAGATTTTTTTTATTATCGTTTGCAGTAGTTCAGTACTGTGGTGCATTACACAGGAGTGGTTGTAATAGTTTTGATTTAAGGGAGACATGTAATTTTATCACAAGTTAAAATCAGATGTCTTGAAAGGTGATGTTTTCCTGTCAAAATACACAAAGGATAAAGAATTACAGGCCAATTGACATCTGCTTGTCGAACTCCGGTAGAAATCTTTCGTTTCTGGGGCGTCCGTCTCATGTAAATATCAAGTATGGGCTATGTTACTAAAAGATGACAACGGTGGAGCGAGGGCAGGCACGCCTACAGGATTTTTTTTCTCTCCTGGGGTTAAAGAGGGTTGGTGGGTGCCCCTTTCTCTGTGTTACTGCAAAGTTAAACAACTCAAGGCTGTACTTTATATATCACTGATATCATTGTGAGATGCAGTTAAAAAAAAGATACAACAACACAATATGAATAAGATGAGATATTAAATTTAAAAAATGATTTATAATATGTTAACATATATTAAGATCCCAATCAACCGCAATATCACCAACAGTATTTTTTTTCGTTTTTTTTGCATAGAATTGTCTGCAAACATAGGCAGTGAGAGAGCCACACTTTAATTCTTTGTATTTGTTTTGCGTAAACAAGTCCAACAAAAATTGCACCGTAGAACAATTATTTAAATATACGTACATAAAAACAAACATAAAATCTTCATTAACCCACAATGGAAATTTGTAGAAACTGTTCTGTACATATTGAAAAATTACAACAATAACATATGAAAGGCCTTTGCAACAATTTGCAGACATTATAGCGACTGAGTCCTGTTAGATCATTACAGGACATTTGGCAAAGGATTCGAGGCTTCAAATCACTCTGCACATTTTTCAGGTCCCTTCCATGAAGGAAGTGGATGAATCCTTACATTGCTCAATATCATCTCTACAGGCATGTTCACAGTTAAGATCTCTTAAGTTCAAGGGTGGAGAACCAACGGTCCGTGAAGCCAACACGTTCTTCATATATAATCACAGACTTTTGTTCCATTTCTGCGTTATGGTTTTCCGCAAATGAAGAAAGTTCTCCTCGCTGTTCTTGTTGACACCGTGTGCATCGTGTCCTCGTTAGTTAAGTTTGGCACTGATGCGTATCCATTGAAGAGCTTGCCTGGTGTACTGCACTGCATGAACGATGCTGCTGTGAAGAGTCAATGGCCCAGACAGAGTATTCAAGTAGTTGAAGAACTCTGTTTGTAAAGTGGAGAAAAAGAAGTTCAAATATTTTCAACATAACTGATGTTCAATGCAGGTAACACGTACACTTGTGGTTAAAAGATTTGTTATTTATTTTATTTAGAAATTGATGAGGAAAACCATTGTTAAACTGTTTAGATGCGATAATAATGATGATTTTATGACAATACAATTTGCGCTAATCCTCACAAGGGTAGAGGGAGTGCTAGAGCCTATCACAGCTGACAACGGGCATTAAGCAAGGTACACCCTGAACTTGTTGCCAGCCAATCGCAGGGCACACAAAGACAAACAACTCACACTCATAACTAGGTACAATTTAGAGTATTCAATCAACCTACTGGGCATGTTTTTGGAAAGTGGAATGAAACCCAGAGAAAACCCACGCCGGCTAGGGGAGAACATGCAAACTCCACACAGGACCAGATTCGAACCCTGGACCTCTGAACTGCAACTTTTGTGCTAACTACTCCGAGCTTCCAGACATGAGTGTCCCTATGTCAAGAATGGAATCAGTCATCAACAATTACATGCGTTCATTTTCTTTCACGGCTATTCTGCATTGAAAGAGAGGTTTAAGTATTTTGAGTGAAATATTTCCGAAAGTTCTGACTCTGTTGTTAATATGCAAAATGTTTTCATTTAATAATGTTTTTATTCCATTATATACAATTAGTAATGGATTATATTCAATACACATACCTTTACTCTCTTTCGCCAGGTTGTCTGCAACCTCCCAGTACTCGTAGCTGTACAGGACACTGTTGGTGATGTTTAGGTGGTTTGCTGCCATCTGGTGGATACGTTGAGGAATGCTTATGAGTGAGGGGGAGGCACTGTCCCCATGTGAACCCCGCCGGAAGTGTTTGGTGGCATCGGGTAGGAGGGAAGGAGGATGTCCTCCTGTGTCCCTGCACGACAAACGCAAGAGTGGTCAATGCCAGTTTGAGTTGATTCTTGTAGCACTGGACTTGTTCACATACTTCCCGGTGTCATTCCAGCAGGATGGCATCGGAGGCACTTTGGGAGAAGTCTGCAAGAATAACGTGACGAGAATTGAGTCATAAAAGGAACCCCCCACCCCCTTGGACTATGGGGTGTTTAAGAACAAGCTTGCCGCTCGCATAGTCGCAATGCGCTCGCTCTGCCCATTGGTTGTCATGGTGATGGAAGATGGACTCGGTAGGGGAGTGTATTTGTGAGTGTATTACCTTAAAGTAGTCAAGCAGTACTTTGGAGTATTTCAGTGCATGATCCTTTTTTAAACGAAACATCTGCCAGTAGAGGAGCGCTAGACATCGAAAGCTGTGAACGTACAAGGACGCGTGAATGTCACTCCAAATAGATCTTCGGACTGGATCTTTGTGGGTGAGAAGCAGACTTACGCACCAGAGCACCGCCAGCTGTTTGTCTTCTTGTCGTGCTCCGGGACCAGAGTGGCTCTTTAGCCTCATTGCATACCTGTAAACACATTCATAATCAGAACCCATTGAATGGAAGCTCAAGTTAGTTTTTTTTCAGCGTTTTTCCATTGTGTAATTGTGTGACTTTTGAATGTCAAAAAGTCGCACAAACTATGTTTCAATCACTTCACCGTTATTGAAAACAAGCAATAAGTTTTAACCCCTGCGGGCTTAAAATAAAGTTTAAAACCGAACTGGTGGACCCAGTGAGCAATACGGGTTAGGGACTTAAAATACTGCACTTGAAATACTGCACTTGACTCTCACTAGTCACTACATGCCACTAACTTGAGAATGAGGAAAAAATAGAAAAATGGCAACATCTCTCCAGTGAGGACGTGAGTGTAAATTGCCCTTTTGTCCATTTTCTATTCTATACTGCTTGTCATATTTTGGTGAGCTGCAGCCTATCTCGGTTGCAAATGGTTGCCAGCCAATCACAGTTAATTTAATTTAACTATTAATTTACTATACTAATTTGAATGCCTCAAAGGGAAAATCCAATTATTATTCAGCATTTAATCCTTTTTTTGTTTGTTTGTTTTTTTGACAGAGCTAAGCGCAATTGCTAGTTCACCTTATAAGCTCCACCGTCTCGGCGTACATGGTGTAGGGAGATTTTGCCTCCAGTGGGCCTTCCTCCATGGCTTTGCCACATTCCATGAATGAGAGAGCAGCATCGATGTAATTCACAGCCTTCCCCAACTTGTCCACCTGGAACACACCAAGATGACAGAGCTAACATTAGCAAAGAGCATGACAATTGGTTGCCATTTTGTGGGATTTTCTGAAAAAAACACGGAAAGAGCACTACACAACAGTTACTAAAATCCTTCATAACTAATAGTTTCATAAAAAAAATAAGAAAAAAAAATATTCATGACACAATGCCTATTCTGAATTTCTTTTCACGAATAATGTTCCATTTGTGCTACTTAAGTAGTATTTTAAGTGACGCTGTTTGAACTGTCACGGTCATTTTCTGTCCATATGAGCTGATTGGCAGATAATTCAAACTGAAACATGTCAGCCAATCAGAGAAGGGGTTCCCGAGTGCAGACAAAACAAAAGGGTCAAGGGGATATCTCAAGGAAGAATGAATTTATACGTTTAACTCGAATTGGAAGGCATTTTTTGACCAGATTTTCTATAAGCGATTCGACACAAAGAAGCAATCTCTTTCAAGATGCAAAAACTCAATTTCTGTGGTGCTGATTATCCAATTTTCAAAATTCTTGTGGCCATTCCAGCCAGACTAGGGAAGCATTTGGTACTCTGTCATTTGAGGAAATCTAGAATGTTTGATATGGTGGTACGTTGCGATCACGAGATTGTGAACTCACCATGGCATCGGCACGGTGCTTCATCCTTTTAGCTTCGTGTAAGTAGTACTCGGCATGGTGAGGCCTGGAAAGGTGGGACGCATACACCAACAAATGAAAGAGCGGGTCGATTCGTGTTTGTTAGTCAATGAGGCGGTATCCTCCGCAATGATCACTCACGTTTCTGTATTTGGCACGGCTGTTCTGTGTCCTGCGGCACCCCAGGAATCTGACAAAGGCTGTCTGGACAATTTTACACAATCCACCTCCTTTTTTGGCTAAGGGTGCAAGTGAAAAAAGTCAAATCATGTTAAATTTAGTAGCCCTTAATCAAAATAAGAGTCTCAAAGGGGTTCACAAGCCCACACTTGACAATTATTAACGACCAAGAAAAAACTAAAAAAAAAAAAAACAGCTGGGGAATAATAAGAAACCTTGAGAACGGTCTGTAGATGGGGTGTAAAGGGGAGGGGGGAATCCCCCTTCCAGAACGACCAGGCTGTAATGGGCAACATTTAACATGTGCAAACTACAGCCCGGGGGCCACATGCGGCCTGTTAAATGTTTTAATCCGGCCCACCGAATTTGATAAAAATTAAATGAATAAACTTTGTTAATGTTTTATTTTCCCTGTAATTCTAATGTATCCCCACTAGGAGGCGCACTCTAAGACATATTTTGTTGTATTGCTTTTCTTCATTTACATTTAAAATTAAAGCATGTTTTCTCCATATAATATGTAAGTATTTTTTTCTCTAATGAGGTGTGCTTTACCAAAACATTCAATCCATCTGCTCCTAGTCCGGCCCCTCTGTCAGATTTTAGAACCCATTGTGGCCCACGAATCAAAAAGTTTGCCCACCCCTGATTTAATACATAATGCTGTGTTCTACGATGTTAGTCATAAAGAAGTCGGCCCACTTGATTTGTGTTACCTTTAGTGCTGAATCTCTGTTCCTATCTCTGTTCTTGTGATAAACCTCGCCATTTTTTGCTTTGGATGCAAATTCAGTGCACTCAGGGCTGTCAGACAGCGGCGACAGGGGAGATAATGGTCGCTTATTGTCCAAGTACTCTTCCAAATATCTGTTAACAAAAAGATGCACAAAGCATTGTATTAGATACACTTGCACAATTTGAGATACATTCTAAGAGCTGTATCGATATTTGCCTATACTCAGAGCTTTTTGTCCATCCGTCCATTTTCTATTGCAATTGACCACCCTGTTGCAGGTGAGCTGAAGCTGACCCCAGTTTACTTTGGGCAAGACTTTCCCTTTAATGCTTTCAACAATCAGTATATGAGTAACAGGCAGAATATTTGAGAGTTTTAAAACAATTTGTCATTTAGTATGTGTTTAACTTATATATAATATAATCTAAATATCTGCAAAAATTGGTTCATTTGTTGCAGATTTTTTGGGGTGGAACGTTTGAGTGTCTGTGTGTTCAACTGGAATGTGTTGCTCTGTTTAAAAAAAATAAAAAAATTGGCGGATTTTTGACGCCTTTAAAAGATCTAATTTCAAATGTTGAAATCGGCCAACCCATTAAACGGTCTGGCTCTCCAATGCCCTGCTTGCAATTATTGTCTTGAAATATGGAAGGTTTGAATAACTGGAGAAAGGCTCCGCATTCACGTAAACAAACTACATAATGGCCTGAGCCAAGATTTCAACCTCAGAATTTAAGACGTTTCCAGTATTTTGGATTCTGATTTGAGATCTTGTTAGGTTGTACAAGTGTACCTAAAGTTGTGATCAGCGTGTGTAGATGCAAAGAAAACAAAAAACAAATAGCAACCCCTACCCATTATGCATGGTCTCGGTTGAAAAGCTGCGCTCAGCCACATGCGCCGATCCTGCGTGACTGGCAACATCTTTCGCATGTGGCGTGTTCCTCTTGCTTTCTTTATGTGAGACGCCATTCTCCAACTATTCACACAAGCAAGCGCGCACACACATATAATCACACATCCAGTTTGATATCTACGGAGGATTGTTGCTGCAAATTTTAAGTGCCACAGCGAGTCACTTAAATGTCCAAATGGACTGACCAAACGTCAACATCAAAATATTTGATGGAAAAAATCTCAGTTGTATTTCTTCTCGTGTGAGGAGCATTTCTACATGCTGAATGGATTTGGAGTTGAAGCACTATTTGCAACTTTCGCTCCCCTCCTTTGTGTGGGAGACAGAGTTGGGCAGGTACAATTTTGGGTTACGTTTGGAGGAGACTCTTTTTGCCATACCTTAGATCGAGTTCAATAAACCCGGCCTGGCTCGCTCAGATTTTGAATACAGTTAGTCTTCTCCTCTATGTGATCAATTTTGACAATACACAGCAAACTACTCAAACATGTTTTGGCGGTGCTGCTCTGAATTATTTCTGGAGTGAAATGTTTTAATACGTGGTCCCTTTTTGCGACGCAGAGAATGACTGGAGCTAAGAATACAGCATTTGATAAAAATGTTGATTCCTTTTTGTCTTTGTTTGTTTGTTAACAAGCTACCAAATTACACCAGAGTATTAAACTAGTGTATATTAGTCTTTGTTCCTTTATATTCAATTATGATACTTTTTAAAAATTCATTCTGCACGAAAATGCATTGACGGACAGTCATGTGTATGCTGAAGCAGCAGATGGTGCACTAATCCCAGCAATGAGTCCAGTTTTGCCAATTTACAGAAACGGCAGCTAAATGATCAGCAAAATGAGGAAATGCAAAATGAAAAAAAGTGACAGAAATGATATCGAAAGATAACACTTTAGTATAAATTTAACATTAAAGTTTCAAGTCTTCATCTACTTTTATCCAGAACGTTTGTATGCGGTAACCTCAAGTGTAATTTTGCATACAGACCAAATTACTCACTCCAAACTGCATAAAAAAATGTGTTTTTAAAAATGTTTCTTTGTTTAGGTGGGCAAGGTCTTAAAGTAGGCTAATATGTACCTTGCGTTTTCTTTTGCTGTCTTTGGAGACAGAATCTGGCTTAAACAGATGTTTCATAGCCTCGGTTTGCTTGTCTTTTGTCTTCGAAGAAGAAGAGGAGGAAGAAGAAGAGTGGGTGGCTTTGAGGGAAGAATTAACAGCTGTGTCCGGCACCCTCTTGAGGAGACAGAGGTCGATGTGTACCATCAGGTTTCTTAGTCCACGTTGGTAAGGCGCTGCAGCCTGTTCGCTTCGCCCGAACGGGACCAAAGTGTAGAGTCTGTGCCGAGTCTCACTCTGCTGCGCCTTGACTGGACTATCAGACGTCTTTCTCCTGGACTTACTGGTATCGGGTCTCCGAGAGATGTTTTGGTCTCTCTTACGGGGTCTCTGGAGTGAAGTGGAGTCTGCCGGAACCTTGGCGACTTGAAGCTGACATTCCGAATCGGAATTTGACGAAGCAGAAGATGAGGGGGACTGAGGGCTGAGTGAAGATGAAGAGTCTCGCTGCTTCGCTTGCTTCTCGGTTCTTCTTTGGTGGTGCCCGGGATCGTGATGAAGGTGTCGCTCTTTGAATTGGATCACTTGGCACTCACGGAGTTGTTGTTTCTCCCGAGGCCTCCTCCGCTGCTTCTCGACAACTACCACCTCCTCTGCCTCCTCTTCTGCGGAACTTTCGATCCAGCGATGTCTCAGGAGCTGCTCCTCCGCCAGCCTCCTGTCTTCCTTTCTCTCCTCTTCCCTGTGTCGATTCTCTCTCCTTCTGTCTTTCCTCCCCTCAGCTTCAGTGTGCGGAACTTCTCTGTGGACCACCTCACGTTTCTTGACCCGGGGCTGATTGTGTGATGTTTTAGAAGCATTAACGTTTGCAGCACTCGGCTTGGCCCGCGGTTTTCGGTTCGGACTTGGTCTCGAGTGATTATTACCGGCAGCTTCAGCGGTCGGACCTTGACCGATGCCGGTTGGAAGATGATGTTGAGAACTGTGCTGAACTGGAGGTCGGGTCCTGTGGTCGTAGCTGTGGCCGGGTCGGCCTACCCGGTTCTGCTCGTGTTGTGATGTGTGTTTGGATGGCTTTTTGGTGCCTGGATGAGAATGATTCTGCTGTCTGTGACTGTCACTGCAGTTTACAAAGGCTTTGGATTTGTTTTGTTTGTGGTCTCTGCATTCTGTGGGCCTCGCCTTGGGCCTGTGCTGATGAGGGGGAGTCTCTGTGCTATTTGTGTGCTTGGTTTTGCCGTCAGCTTTAGACAATGGCTCAATCTGTGATCTAACGTTTGTCCCGTGGGAAGCTGGTGCTGGGGACAGATAATTTTGAACCCCAGGGCAGTGGTAACCCCGCAAAGTTGATGAAGATGGACTTAATAGAGGGCCTCTCTGAATTGGCGTTGGGCTGTGCTGCACTCTCGGGCTCCCACGTGGACTTGGGAATACGCTTGGAACGGGACTCACTATGGGACTATACCTGCTATTGCTAGGACTTGGGCAGGTGCTGGGGAGCGGGCTCGGACAGAAGCTGTAATCGAGACTCAGCAAGGGGCTGCCGGGCCTGTAGCTCGACCGTGGGCTGGGAAGGGGGCTTTGGCTAGGGCTGTATTCCTGATTGCTGTCCCAGCATCTTGCCGGAGACGGCGCTCGGAGCGTGTGCGGAGAGGGCGGGTTTCCAGGAATGCTACGTGTGGGATAATGGTCACTTTGAGCTGCCTTTTTCTGTGACTTCTTCAGCCACTTATCCAATTGCCACTGGACAGCTGTGGAGTGATCAGTCTGCAGAAAGCAGGGAAGAAAATGTAAAATCAGATTATAACTCATCTGGAAACTAAAACAAAAAAAAACTAATAAAAAAAAAAAAACTGAAGCGAAATAATCACCATTTCACATAAAGCTGAACTGGATCCAGTCTCAACAAAGACAACACGTACAACAACAGTTCGATGCTGGACTATTTCCGTATAGGAAATAAAGGAAACATTCTATCACCGGGTCAATTTGTCACCATCAAAAAACTTTTAAAGATTGCCTATACAAAGTAGCAAAAGTATTTTTTTTCCTGTAATCCATCTATCCATTATCTATGTCCTCATTAGGGTCAGAGGTAAGCATGACTCGATCCAATCTGTCATTTTGGGGCAAGAGGTGGGCTACACAGTCGACTTGTTGTCGTCCAATCACAGGGCACATATAGACAAACATTTGCATTCACATTTAAACCTATGGGCGATTTAAATGCTTCCGTGAACCTAACATTCATGTTTTTTTGGAATGTTGGGGAAAATCTCGCAAGCTCGGGGAGGAAATGCAAACACTCCCACAAAAAGGCTGAAACCAAGATTTGTAATGACAGTACAACCCATTTGATCATACAAGAGTAAAAATTAAACCACCATCAAAATGCAGACAATAATAAAGTGCTTATTTTTCTATGCCTCACTTTTTTTAAACCTTTAAACAAGTGAAAAAAGAAGTTAACCCTGAAAAGTTTAGTGATGTCACGTATGGTAACATGAGTCGTACTGCATGGAATAAATTTACATGCAAATGCTTTGGCACTCACTGAAGTGAGTATTGACAAACTTTGAAATCTGCTTCAAATCAGCAATCTCCTCTATCTCCCTTGAAGACTTTATTATTTTTTTTATTTATTAAATAACTGACAAACCATTCCGTGACCTTACTACACAAATAGGCGCATCGGCACGAAAAGCTGTTCCCAATAAAAGTCCACAAAGATTTGAATTCAGATCACTGGATTCAGCGTCCAGAGTGCTAACCATAACACCGTAACACAACAACTAAATGCTGTCACTGTTGTTCCAAATCTTCACAAATGGGATGCCAGCTACACAACCCGTCCCAATGCTGTCAAATAACAGACTGGCAAGCATACCAGTGAATATGGCCGAGAAAAAGTTTTAGGAAAAATACTTACAGCTGTGGAGAAAACTTCCCCCTGCTCCCCGTCTCTCTCAGTTTCTCGCCTTTTTTCGCCTTCCCTCTGGCAGCGGAGCAGTAGCGCTAATATTAAACTTCCACTCCTCAAGTCAAACAGGGAGCCCCCTCCTCCCCCGCCACATCCCTCGACCTCTTTCCAGGGAAGACACTACATCGCTTGTACCGTCTCGACTGCCCTCCCCTTTTCTTTTCTTCTGGCCCTCCTTACCTCTTTCGTACCTGTAACTCGCAACTTGTAGCCTGAACAGCTCCAACCCCCGTCTCGTCCTTTCAGAGACACTCGGCGTAAATGAAAAACACATGGTCTACCACCCGCCCCCCTTCCCGTGCAGCACCCACAGCTTCACATAAACTCCACTCCCCATTTTTTTTTTTTTTTTTTGCCAGAGAGGCCCAATGTGTTGCATGCTGGGACATCTACAGGGCCTTGCTTTCATGAAAGAGGAGCAGGTTGCCCCTCCGTCCCCCCCACATACCAAGCATCTCAGAGCAGCCCACCACTCTCCACAGGATTCCACCTATACCATGCTTAACACATCAACACTAACAATGTGTGCGATCCCTTGGAACTGGAAGAATTAGCTTCCATTTGCCCTTTAAAAAGAAAATATGGTTCTAAGCGGGAATATAAATTCAGATTTCAAAGAAGCGAATCTGATATCGAGTCAGACTTTTAAATTGTTTTCTTTTTGCTAACAGAAAAGTAATGTTTGCCCCTTGTGCTATAGGTATGTTTTAGTATGGGCAGTACGGTGGCACAGTTCCAAGGTTTGGGGTTTGAGTCTCCAAAGCGCCGGTCTCTTCTTTCTCCCCGTGCTTGTGTTGTTTTTTTCCAGGTGTCGGGTTTCATCCCACATTCCAAAAACATGAATGTTGTCGTTGTTTGAAGACTTTAAATTAGTCATATTGTGAGTTTGAATAACTGTCCGTCTATGTTCCCTGCTATTAGCTGGAAACAAGTCCGGGGTGTATCCTACCAAAACCATGTTGGGATGTACTCCAGCTCACCCGTGACCCTGATGAGAATGAGTGCTACGAAACTTGGATGGAACAAGCATATTGAATTCATTGAAGATTTCAAAATCGTCCATATGTCTGAATGTGAGCGCTCATGGTTGTTTGACTGTTATGTGCTTTACGAGTGGCGATCAAGTTTATCACCAAAAGCCAGCTGGGTAAGCTCCAGCAGAAAAAGTAAAAAAAAAAATAGATATATATTTATTTAGATATTTTTTTAATTTAGCTGTGCTTTTCAGTCGGGTAACTATGGCAAAAACCTTCAATTCGTTAAAGACCGATAACATGGTTGGAAAAAGTTTACTCTGCCATGGTTTCCCTTCATTCTCAAGTTGCAGTTTCCCATTAATTAGCAACCAGTCCAGGGAGTTGTCCGTATTAAGTCTTACTTAAGTCAGCTGGGATAATTGGCTGGGCTAGTTCTACTTGCATTGGAAAACATTGCCACTTGGAAGGAGCTTTTGTTTCATTTCTGAGTGTCTGTTGTATTTTAGATCATCCTAGTTAGGCCCAGCCTGGCAATCACTCCAGTGTGCACCTTGCCTCTTGCCCAAAATCAGATGGGATAGGCTACCCACTACCCTAATGAGGTCATGCGCTTAAGGAAATGGATGGCTGTCTAATCCTAGTTAGTGCGTGATGTTGTTGTGTCTGATGTCAACATGACTTTCCTTCCTGAGGGCTTTTGTTCCGTCAGACTGAGCCTGTTGACATGACACCCAGGCACTAATTCCCAAAGCTAGCGCAACACCGCACAGCCCCCGAGCTACTTCCTCCACCTTCTTTTTCCAAATTCACACTTGCATTCCTCCTTCGTCCGTCAATCCCACACCTGCCGCCACAACGCCTCTGGGCCACTGCTCCCACTCGACAACGGATGAAAGACACAAAAAGACAAGACAGGGATAGGCTAAAAAAGAGGAGCCGGCAACGGCCCTGTGTTCTTACTTCCTTGCTGCTGCTGCACGGGGACTGTGCGTCAGCGGGCCAAGCAGCTGGGCTGGAGCTCCGGGAATGAAGGCTGCTGCTGACCGACTCCACGGAAGAATGGGATTGCAAGGAGTCCGAGCTGGAATGTCTCGCCCTCCTGCCATTTGTGTGCGACAGGCTGTCAGTCAGCACACACACACACAACAACAGAAGGGTTAGAAAAGTGCTCCTTTTATGGTTACACAGAGATATGAACATTGAAAATGAGCAAAAAATGGATAGTTGAAATAACTGAGTCTAAGCATATGAATACATTAAGTCGGGAATCTAAGGTCACCACTTTTCACTCCAGTCATTTTGACAACATAAAAGGACACATACAATCCAAGCCGCCCAATGTGAAAAATTGACTGTGAGACAGATATGTTTAACACGACACCACCATGTTTCCAAATACAAACACTACATCTGATTTCTAAGAAACATTGTTTGGGGCTTCCGCGTCGGCTAATGGAGGACCCATTAAATTTGGCTGAGAATCAGAATAAAGGTGTCATTATATCATCAACAGCCCCGTTCATACAGTGTGAGAAACTGTTGAATCAGTCTTAGTAGAGTCAGTATTTATCCACATCAGCCTTTCACAATGAACTTTGCAAAGCGGGATGCTAACGCAAGTGTGTGCGTTTTCATGTAGCCAAGGCACAATCCGGTTATCAGAGAAGTCGGTGACAAATGAGAGGCCTCAAACAATCGTTATGCCCTGAAGGTGATATAGAAGTAAAAAAAAAAAAAAATTGCGGGATAATGCAAAGTTGTTGTTTTGTTTTTCATTTTCAACCATGGGCAAGTAATTTAAATTTTACTTTCAAATACAGACATAAAATCAGTTCTTGATATTAAGCAATTATGCAAAAGACATTTGAAGCGGGTGCTAAAAAAAAAAAAAAAAAAATGAGGTGCATTTTGTCAGAAAACATTCACTGACTAAGAAGCGTTCTCCAATGTGCCGTTGTCTCTCAAACTGACCCGGAAGTACCAAAAAAAAAAAAATACATAAAATTGCGTTATCCCACAATCTTTGCAAGGGAATGTTTTTTTCCCCTTCCAAGTCACCTTCAGGGCTCCGTAGAAAAGTGAATGCCGCGTCTTAAACTACACACACTTGTTCCGTCTGCCAAGATGACAGTATTGTATTGTATGAATACCTGTGTCCCTTCCAGGAAGCAGATTCATGAGTTGCCTTTAGGGGCACAACGCAAAAAAAAATGAAATTAATTATCCTCATCATAGTAGCAAACTATAAACATGTTTGCAATTGAATACATATATTTTCCAAAGAGTATATTTACAAGCTTGTTTGGCCTACTGTCAATAGTCAATGCATGCACTACAGCTTGTATTTAAATCGATAGGCAATGAGTACCACTAACCCTTTGCGCGTCATCTTCATCACTGCTTAATCTTAAATCATCCACAAGCATTCTATAAAATGGAAAACAAAATTAGAAGGTAGCAGAAATTCTGCTTTCACTGTCAGATTTATTTTTATTAACAGTATTTTGTTATTGGTCACTTTATTTTGCTTGACGATTCTTCCCATCATTTGCACGACTGTCATTGCTTAAATTAAGTGTCCGAAATGTTCTTTCATTTATAGTTGTTTCTTACTGTGTTGCTAGTGGGGTTCAAACTACCGGAGACATAGTGTGTCATATTAGAGGGGTTTTAATATTTATGATCATATTAGAGTGGTTTTATTGTTTTTAGGAATTTAAAGGTCGTTTTAAATGTTATAATAAATATATAATACTACAATATGTTATGTTATGACCTATAACATATGGTGTAAATGTACATTACTATTTTTGCCACATTCATATTTTTTTTAATTGACATAAGAATAACAAAAAATTCAAGATGAAATACTAAACATGATTTCTTCATTTTATTGGTAAAAGTGTCTAGAGTACACAATACTTATTACACCGGAGGTCACCAACATGGTGCCCATGAGCACCAAGTCACCCCCAGAGATCACATTAGTAGCCCACGAGACTGTTCTAAAAATAGCTCATCAATGAGGGGGCATTGTGATTTCTGAGGAATGTTGTAGAAGTGACCATTTTGAAAATGTAAACACTGGCAGCGATTTATAAAAATCAAATGTTGCAGATTTATGTGTACACGTTTTTGTTGATCATTATTGTGATAAATAATTTACATGCTCAGTGGCTTCACATAGATGAATATTATTAATTATGAATAATAACAAATGTGCTCAAATCAAATGTAATTTGAGCACATTTGTTGTTTCAGAAGTGTGGTAAACCTTTGCATTCACCAGTATCTAAGAAGTAGGTCTCAGATTCCAAAAGGTTGATGACCCCTGAGTTCCACAATTTGTCTTTGTGTCACTGTGCCTTTGAGGTTTAAGACGTTACTGTGACTTATGTTTGCTCATGTGACACTTACGACTTGTGAGGCGCCACATGGGGATGACGGGTCATTCGCGGCTGAGCATCCCCCCGACCTGTCGTCATGCATATTAAGTCATGATAAGATGCTTTAAACACACGTAAATTCCCACATCCGAACGAATACCTTGCCTCTGTTGTGTTGTCGGCTGTTTTCCATCCTTTAAACAGAAGGAGAGTACGATTATGACTTTACAAATGACAGAGCAATGAAATGTAAGTGAACGATAAATATACAGACATAAAAACCGTACCGTAGGGTTAAAGAGGATTTCTTGGTCACCTGCTAAGGCTTGTTGGGATGGCCACGACTGAGTCATGTCCTGTTGGATCACAAATTATCTTTAACATATGGAAATCTCAGGAATCCTAACTAAACTCTGTAGTCCAACCGAGGAATGTGGCTCGAAAGTCATACAAAACCTCCACAAGTGCGTTTTCTTTGACTTTTTTTGTGACAACACAACATACGCGAAGGGAAAGTGTGACGATAACCACAGAATAAGAAATGGAACCACTGTAAAATCCATTAGAATAAAGTCTGGTACAATATAAGAGACTTAATGAATTAAATACAGCAGGTTATCAACTATACATACAGAAACCGTAAAGTCAAATCAAGCTTCGATGCAGATTTGATCCATACGGCAGCTTTTACAAATTAAATTTACATCCATTTCCTGCGATAATTTTTCAATGTCCACAGATGACAAATAGCTCCAGCCCTGTTCTCTTAGCTTAGAGTTTTGTGTCAAGATTTCCATACAGCTTCTCCATTTAATATTTAATATAGAGATGGAAAATGATGTAATAAAAGATAAACAAATAAAAAAAGAAAACATTTGTTGCCTTTGTGACCACCTTTGAGCGAGGTGAATTAAAGATTGAAGTCGCGTGTGGTCGGAAGACATTTAGTCCTCGGCGGAACACTTTATGTGAAGTAGCACAGGTGGAAATAAAAATTCGGATCAAGGAGCATTAAAGCTACACTGAAAAAAAATTATATTTCAATAATGAGACAGAAGTCATAATATGTTGGAATTTTAATACTAAGGTAAAAATGTAGGCGCTGACCCTGTTTTTTTTTTTTATTTGGCACAATTGGGACCTCGAGCCTGTCAGATCATTTGCTTTTTCTTCTATTTACCCGACAACAAGAAGAAGCCCTAAAAGGTTAGTATTTCCCCTGCTCATCCTCCCGCTTTATCATCTTCCCTCCACCTGAAGTCACCAAGGACACCAGCTCCACCTCCGACCACTACAAAAACACAACAACGCCTGCCATGTAGAGTGTGTTCCTCCTTCCAGTCCATCTTGTCTTCTGTGTTGTTCGTATGTAAAATTTTACTGAAGTAGACAGTAACATACTCAAGAAAGAAATAGTCTCGATATTCACTGCAATAACCTGAAATTCACAAAATAATCCATTCATCCGGCATGTTTGTTCAACCATTTACCTTTAATCGTCAAAGAGTGGAAGCCATTCTCAACACTTTAAACTGCTCAATAATTTGTTAAAAAAAAACAAAAAAAAAACGTACACATGTGGACTGCCCAATTTGTGACATAGGAGGTTTCAGCCGAACACCAGCGATTATATAAAACATGCCAGAGTTTCACATTGAGCAAAGGTGCTTTTGGGATTCACCCAAATAAAAGAATTAAGCATCAAACGATATTGTTATGTGTTTTCCTCTTTCTTTGTCTTTTTTCGACAATTGTAGTCCGAAAACGGGGCTAGCTCAACAAGTTGTAATTTGCAGTGTTGACAAAGAACACCGCATCCTACTTAGAGTTCTTTCGAATATTTCTGTGATCTTTTTTTAGCAGTCTGAGCCAGAAAATAAGACAAATCAAGAGTTCATACACAGTGTTAAATTTCCTCAATTTTATTTCATCACGTGGTTGCACAAAAAATCATCAGGATCGAGACACATTTTCATGTAGATGTTATGTCTACTTAAAAAAATATCTGTATCCTGATATATTTTGAAGTTGATGAATAGTCTACCAAAAATCTGCATTGAGATATTAACCACTTGACGGAGTAAAATTGAGTGAGTGAAGTTCAACATCTTTTCAGTGTATTAGGAACACTTGATGATAAACATAACTGCTAAAATTGATATGCAATTACAATGACTTGTCAAACTTTCTCATAAATGTGTGAGAAAATCAGAAGTAGGTCCTTACCCCCCAAATATCTTGGGCACAGCTGTGTTGGCCTCTTATTACCTGCACACAAGCGACAAAACAGTGCATGATGAGAAGAGCTGTGGACAGTTGAAGGTCATCATTGACAAACGCACAGTAGCAAAACTCAGTGCACTCTCTGCAAAACAATTTCTCTACTGGAAGCTGTTTAAAAGTCACACCCGTGCTCTCTTCGTTGCAAATGTGCAGGTGAATGATGAGAAGAGAAGATATTAGTCATTGTGAGAAGTGACAGTGAGTCAGTGAGTCATACTGTATGGTTGAAATCACAGCTGCAGATGAGCGGGAGGAAGGGGAGTGTGTGCGTGTTGCAAAAATCATCTTTTGCTTTACGCCCTTATACTTGGTACCTCCCCCGCATGTTACTTGGCTTTTCGCTGCTCGCCAGTCAGATGTACATAACAACACGAGAGCTGAGACCTCATTTTGTCTCTATGTGCATCCATCCATCAATTTTTGTATCGGGCTTGTCCCCTTTATGGTTCGCGGGTGGGCTGGAACATCCGAGCAGACTTTGGGTGCAAGGTAAATTGCACCCTGGACTGGTTGGCAATCATATCAGATTATTTAGAATCTTCAATTAACCTGAAAATGCATGTTTTTGGAATGTGAGATGAAGCCGGAGTAGCAGGAGCCAAGATTTGAATCTAGAACCTCAATTGTGTTTTTTGACAAAATAATTTCAAAGCTTTGCAATTTTAATTTGACAGGCATTATGACTCCTTCTTCTGCAACCCTTGCAATACTAGACTACTTATCTACTTCCTGGTCAACATTTGGTATGGTGGTTTGATTTGTGCCAGAATATTACGTACTTGACTAAACTTGATTTAGGGCTGCTCAGTGGATTGGTGCGGGACACACTCTGGACTGGTTGGCAGCCAATCACAGTGCTCGTATAGACAAACAACCATTCACACTCATATTCACACGTATGAACAATTTAGGGACTTTGGTGTATGTTTTTGGAATGTGTGAGGAAGCCGGTGAAACCCCACATAAGCACAGGAATAATATACAAACTCCACACCGTTGAGCCGGAGTCGCCATTCGAATCAATGAGACCTCTGTAAAGTGATGTGCTAACGACGACGTCACTGTGCTGCGGTTAGAAGAAAATGTTTGCTAATAATAAAATGAATTATTACAACCATTTTCACGAGTGGTCAAACTATCAATATGCACTGTACGTCTGTCAAACAAGTTTTTAATGCGTATAAAGTATGTGCTTCCCCTTGCTTGCATGGCTTTACTCCAGATGCTTTCATTCTACAAATATGCTTCTTTATGTATCTGAAGACTTTTTAAAGTGCCCATAAGTGTAAATGTGTGCATGAATTGTCTGTCTATGTGTCTCCCAATTAACTGGGAACCCGTCCAGGGTACGTCCTGCCTTTTGCCCACAGTCAACTGGGAAAGTTTCTAACTCACCAGTGTTTTTCTACATTTTACACCAAGTATCACCTTAAAATGAAACATTTGGCTCTTCAAGTATAAACATAATTTAGAACCGAATATTAAAACTAATGGAAACTAAACAAAAATGAAGCATTTTTGAAAAAAAAAAAAAAAACCTAGGGGTGTAACGATCATAATTTTCTGGGCGATCATTGATTGACGAGCTATAAAAACACAGATTTTTGCCGATCCCGATTTTTAAAATTTTTTTCACAAGAAAAAGCATACATCTTCAAAGTTCCAATCTTGATTTATTGTAAATCATTGAACCCTGCTTGTGAAACAATACAATATAAATATAAATCAATATTGCATTGTTCTGTAAATGCACATGTAGTAGTTGTCTCAAATAAAAAATTAAAAGACTATGAGTCATCTCACACCCAAAGAGGAGTGGCTAGAGTAGCTGACTTTTTCAGATCTCTGTGGAAAGAGATGAGATCAGTGGAGAAGATCATTTTTATTTTAAGTGATCGACCGATCATTGATCCCGGACAATCAATAAAACCTATTCTAAAAAAAAAAAAAAAATTGTATATAGTAAACGGATCGATATAGGTTTGAAAACAAGGTGTACAACTTCATTGTGAGTTAATTTGCCGCTGGGTGCTATTTATGCAACATCAACACACACGCATGGCTGTGTTTGTGCATGTATGAATCCGCCAGTCTCCCCTCCTTCATTCATGACTCACAAAGGTCACTATCTCTTGGCTAGACAGGAAGCCCACGGAGGGGAAAACAGCGCAAGCGTTCATCACTGTTGTATGAGGTCAGAGCGAAAAAGGAACCGGCGGGAAAAAAAATGTTACGGTTACCATTATCAGGCTCTAGTAACACCGGGGCCTGCACTAACATCTCAACATGTTGAATTATGGTGCAATACCCTGATGAACGAATAAAGCCACGAGGGACAGAATCAACCACAACCCTACAAAAAAACACCGGCAACAAGCTGCACAAAGCACGACTTTGACATGCTAACATTCTTCAAATATCTACAATTAGATGGCTAGTTCACATAAAAACATATTTAGCTTCTGGAGGCCAAACGCTCATTTGAAATAGGGCTTCCTGGTTTAAATTCACAATTTAGAAGTACCAAGTATTACATTTCAAATAAATTGAACCCATCTGCTGTGGATATTGTTACTATTATTATTAATATTAGTGTTAATATTAATATTAATATTAATATTATTATTAATATTAGTGTTAATATTAATATTAATATTAATATTAATATTAATATTAGACTTTTTTGCTTTTAATCAATACATTTTCAAATTTCTAAAGTTTGCTATTTCTTTTTTACATCATTCGTGTGTGGAATATCACCTTAATTGAATTAAAATCTCTGAAATATTACCCCAAAACTTTGAAAAAAATATATATTATCAATATTATTGTTAAATAGCCTGATAACATAGTGGATTTAAGTGTATACTGCCACTGCAAGACCAATCAGGATCAGAACTGGACTCAACTTGGTTTAACATTACAATTTAGTATCAGGTAGAAATTTTCAAAGAAATAACATTTACCGTACATGTATTTTTTCCACCCTAAATATCAATGTGTTCATTCGAAATGAATGCATTTAATTCATTATTATTATTTCTTAAATAAGTTTTGTCCATGACAAAATTGCACTTTTGGTCATTTCTGACAATCAATGTTGGGTATTCTTCCCTAAACTAATGAAAACACAATTGAAACATTAACAGATAAAAAGCATGAAAAAAAAACAACCCATGTGAGCATGTTAAAAAGTGTGACCAGGAAGTTGTACACAAACATGCAAAAAACGATGAAAACACGTACACACACATACACACACGCACACACAAAACTCGCCTTGTCGGAGGTAATGCTCTTCCTCACCTGAGATACCAGGCATCGGTGCAGCAAAAAGCCAAAGGAAAGTCCCCCCCTGCCACTGCACAGGACAGTGGGCATGGTTCCTGTCTGGATGCTCAGAGCCTCGCGTGGTTGTCCATAACAGCTCAAGTCGCGTGACGACAAGCGGCTGTGAAATGCAGTCTTGCCGGTGCCGCTGATGATGAGGAGAAAAATGATGAGGAGGATCATGATGCAGCTCCGTGTGGTTACCGTGGAGGGCAGATGGAGGCGGGCCCTTCACGTCACGCAGACGTAGGGGTGGGGGCGATCACGACTCGGGAAGAGTGGACTGTGACTATTCTCTCACACGTCACAGCAAGCATCAGTGGAACACTCAATGTCCATCCATCCGTCTGTCTGTCTGTCTATCTACTTGCCCACCTACCTACGTACCTAACTACCTATCTACTTATCTGCCAGTCCTATATCTATCCATGAAAATATACAAAATTAAAAAGAACCAGTCTGTAGGAATTGGATCAAGTGACATAATAACGTCATAATAAGCGTGTGACTCCTGACGTCTCCTTGAGGGGGCACTTCTCATGGTCCGAGTTCGCTTTTGACTGACCCCATCAGATCATCACTACTACGTTTGATTTAATTTTGGAGTAGTGGAGGACTGCGCTACATCATACTGAGTAGGGTGACGAGTACAAGAAATTAGTCAACATCGTGGAATCGAAGATTATCACATTTTTAGAAACAGCCCTGATTACTGTGCATCCGTCCTTTTATTGGTTTGTTTGACATATTATAAGACATCCTTAGGAATGTGTGCCTACCATGTTTTTGGAACAAAAAAATATGCCTTGGCTTTACAGCCTGTATGAATACCACACTATTAACATAGCATTAGAAATGAACGGCTAAATTCAGTTGGGTGTCTTTTTCAGTCAACATAATCCTCCGCGGAGGGATTATAGCGAACATATGTCCGACCATCTATCCCTGCATGCCGGCCGTGTCTACATGCCAGCATCATCCATTATTCCTGCTTCCATGCGTTATATATTCCGGCTGCACGGTTCTCTTCAAGAGGAAATAATACTTCATGTGTATAGACCAGAATCCAGATGTAAAAACAATTAGTAGGAACAGAAAAATGTGCATCATTGTCATGGAACTAGCCTGAGCAGAATAAGATCAACCTTTCCCAAACTAAAACTTAAGAACCAAAATAGATTCTAGAACCTAATCTGGAACTCATGTACGCATTTGCATAATAAATCAGATTCAAGTGGATTTCCTCCAGCGTGTTGATATCTCGTCATGTGGTGAGACTTGCTTTCATAACAGCTGTTACGTGAATAGCAAAACAGCAGCATTTCCCAGTGGAAGAAGCGGAAATGTTGGAATTTTGCTTGAATGGAGGCATAGAAAATGCCTGGGGGCCGCCTCTGGAGGCCCGCAGACGCGTCCATGGTTACATACTACGCATGGCGACAGCACCTTCAAGCGTGCAACTGTATCCCCTGACGCCCACCTGTGTGGAGCGGCGGGCTAACCCCCAAAGAGTTAGTCCTCCTGAAAACTCTTTCTTCCAAAACATCCAAGTAGAATGGAGAGGGCTACAGTATCCATGGTGATACTGAAGGTGTTCCCTATTGGTGATACAAGTTAGTACCACTAACACAGCAAAACTGGTCTGAAAAAAGCAAGACAAAAAGGAATATATGATTGAACTCAATTAAGAATAGTTAGCCTACAAAAATAAAAATGGATGTCTTAAAACTCGCATTAAAATGATTGTTTCTTATTTCACATTAAATGTACTCAAAAAATTAAATTACAAGTTATGATAGTTAATTATGATTTTTGAGCGGTGGGTGGGGGTTACATATGCACGTAAGAATATCTTGCCTAAAAAAAAAAAGACCAAAAATATTTTTTCTTGATTTGAGATACATTGGCGCCTAAAGATGCAAGTTTATCTCAATCCGTGCTTGTAACTCAGAATGTTCACAACTGAAATCATCTCTCCCCATTGAAATGAATGAAAATGCCATTGATGTGTTCAAGTGTCTCTGAAAAAAAAAAAAGAACCAAATTTCCCAAAATGCATTTTTTGATGAAAGGAAAGAAAATAGCACTCTATAACATGATACAATATAAAACATACAATAATAATATAATTACACAGAACGATTGTTCAAAAATGGTTTAATAATCCAGATACAAATGCGCAGGAAAAATAGTTTCACAAGTTGCTCAATGAGCTGCAGTTTTATTGGTTACTTTATGAAGAGGAACACGTCAGTATTTTTATATGGTCTTTCTAAATTTATTGTTCCATTGTTTGAGTTCTAACAGACGTTGCTTCAAGTCTTACACTTACTATGCATTACGGTAACAAATCATCATTTTATTGTAAGGGCCAACATCAAAATATAATCTTAATAAATAATACTTGTACAGTACAAATGGAATTTTGGCCCTCACAGTGCATTGCCAGCGTGTTACTGACGTTTATGTTCATGAATGTAACATCAGCCCGCACACAAATCAGGCGGATGTACATCCACACTTTCAGTGACTAGTGCAGGAATGCCAATGTGAAAATTCAGGATTCAGCAGCAACAAAAATCCATTATATATTGTTATCTTAACAGCATAATTGCCCACGTCATATTTAGCTTACTGTCTGAACACCAATGTGCTTGCTACAAATTGTGTTTTTTCACTTAACGTAATTTACGGTCTAAAAAGCGCACAATTCTTAAAGCCGTAAGTGCAAAAATGTAGCCTCAAAAATGGTACATAAATTGGCTACATTGTTTTATTTACTCCAGGTCTTCATGTTACTACATGGGATATTTTCAAAAAAAGATGTCACACTGATGGATTTTTAAAAAACTTGAAACATTGGCGAACACTTTTTTCCCCCCAAATATGGTGAACGTGGCCAGTTACACAGTAGTCCCTCATAAAAGTCATTGATTGCTAATTTGCTTTCCTCATCTTCCTCATTCTTTCCACTAAACCCACCAAAGCAATGCATTATAGCACAGCTCGGTATAGGTGAACTTTTCTCGGCCCACATTTCAATAACAAAATAGGGGAAAAATTCCCTACAAAAAAATTCCAATATGACATCATGTCGATGTTGCTGAAATCATTTGATGTCAGCAATAGTACACGCGTAGTATTTATGATGTCATCATCATGATGGTATTCAAATGCAGCCTTTGAAAATGGTCACAGGTAAAGCCTCATCAGATTACTCTGATCATCTTTGTCATTCGCTATGCTGCTCACCATGGCTGCCTCGCATATCCCCAAGACATGCATGTTAAGTTCAATGAAAACTAAATTGTCCATTAGTGTGAATAGTTGTCCATATGTTTTCTGCGCTTGACTGTTAACCACCGCAGGGTGTATGCCTAAGCCTAATGAGGACAAACACTGCAGGAAATGCATGACGACCATTGACCCTAAGAGTACATAACACCTGGCTTCAGTTTTGTAGAGAGGCCACTGTACACTGGGGGAACCCTTCCACCCCCATTGCATACCATCCCCCCCACCGCATTAGTGGAAGGCTCCATTGGAGACAGATGGAGTGTGCCGAGAGCCCCACCCAGTGGCTTGAAGCAAAGCCTCCATGTAGTGCTTCCACAGGATCAATGTAAGTAATTCCTATGTAATAACAATATACTTGGAAATACGTCTGTTGTACACACGAAGAAGCTTTGGACACATTCCGTCTGGGAAAACACAGGCGTGGATGAATAATAGAATGAGTGATGGCTGAATTCTATTGAGCTGCATTGCCCCGGTTGTTGCTGAGTCACCGTCAAAACACACCGTCATGGCTGACTCCAACAAAACTATTGTGGATGTGACTCATACCTGAGAAACGATAACAGGGAGAGGAATGGACATAAAGTATTTCATGATAAATTCAGCGCAATGGTATTAACGCCCCTCTGATAGTCATCAATGGATTGACGTGATGAGAATCAATAATGGAATTTGGAAGAGCTAGTCTTGAACAAGAGATCCTTTTTTAGGCTGAATCGGTTTCGTGTCAGTGAGTCGTGTCTTCTGTTTCTGGAGACTGAAGAAAGAGATGACTTTCATTTTTAGTCAGTAAGTTTTGTTCTGACGAGGTGTTTTCACAAGCAGTGCATTCTTGCCAAAATCTTCAAAACAGAGGGGGTTTTCTTCAAAATGGCATTTTTTTCATAACACCCCCTACTACATCGATCGGAAAAAATGTCAGTTTACCCACTGATACATGTGAATCGGGGCCTTGTACCAGATTGTTTTTTTTACAGTACATCTCAATACATGTAAAGCACAACGGCGCCTTGAATACGTAATACGTTTTAGGTAGTAACTTTGGTGGAATTCCAACAAACGATTTTTGTTTGTGGAATTCAATAAGTGATGAGCACAAGACCCAACACAGACCATGAAATATGGTTTACCACTGTTAGATGAATTCTGAGCGCAGTTGACAGCCACTTAACAGCTTTGAGAGGTTTCATCCTAATTTTCTCTCCATGGATGAATGAATATGTTACATAGAATAAAATGAGATAACGCCTTGATGACCAACAAATAATTGTTGTTGTCCTTCCTAATCATATTATTGCCCCGAGGAGTGATCCTGCCTCTTTCGATTAACAATAACCATACTGCAGAGACTAATGTGGTATCTTTACGTCACCTCTGGCCAAGTCAAAGCCTCCTGACTCAGTGTTTATATCCGACCGCCTGCGCTAAAATCTGCAGCCTGTGTTACGGATTGTGGCATTTCATTACACGGACGTAAAAGTCAGATTTCTGCTCCCACCCTTGAATTGAGGCCAGCTTACAAGCGGACAACAACACACTACACACGTAGCCAGTGATGAGTGGATGAAAGAGCGAGACACGCAAAAGCCACGGTTTCAAAGAAGAACACTTCAGAAAAGGCAGCTCTCTGTCAAGGCTTAAATATTGGTCAGCTGCTCAACCACCACAAAGACATAAAATTGTAATTCAGGCTGACCAAAAATGAACTTGTTAAATACAACTGGATTAAGAAGTGTTGCCAAATATGTAATCTTGGGGTTACGTGGTGATCCAGCGGTGAGCACTGTTGCATCACGGGTCTCGGATTCAATTCAGGGATCTACTGTAAGGCCTTTTCCTGCTCACATAATACAGTGGTCGCCAGCCAATCGCAGCACTCAGACTCAACCATTCAGACTACATAGACATTTTAAAGTCTTCACTCAACCTAAAATGCATCTATTTGGAATGTGTAATGAAGCCAGAGGGCCCAGAAAAAAATGCACAGGCATGGTGAGAACACACGTGCAAGCTTTGTTCTTCAATTGAGTTTTCTTTCTTTTGGTATTTCTCGAGACTCGCACAGGTGGTAGAGGGTGTTTGGAATGGTTCGCAGCCACCTCCCCACCAATCAAAGTAGCACCCTTAAATCCCATTAAAATCAGGACAGTCGAAGCGCACACAGTGCTTGAAATGGTGGAAGCAGAAATTGACTCACGCATGAGAATGGCGCAAACAAAGTGTGTTCACGCAGGTAAACTGCAAGCTCTCCCCTTGCGGATGATGTAGCTGCACATTTGACCAGGGCAATTGGAGGCTGCCTTGCACCCCTAATTATGTGTCCATGTGCGCAAACAGTTAAGTACATGTGATTCATTAGAATATTCACAAAGAGCTGCTGCAGGCCACAACTCACGCTCACACACACATGCACCGGCAAATTTGATTGGACTCCTGATGTCACTAAGCCACGCTCCTTCAAGACTCACATCCAGCAAGTAAATTCCGCACTATGTTCAGTATTTACACTTCATTTTCCAACCTTTATCGTGGTCTATCGCCCGTTTTACAGAAGAACATTTTCATGGCACCCAACAAACTGATCTAATGATCATCTCAATTTAGTGACAAATTTACTTCCTCAGACTGACATCAGAATCAGAAATCCCTTTATTGTCATTGTACTCAAGTGTGCAACGAGATTAGAGGGCTCCCCTCTCCAGTGCAATACAACAATAATTCAGATAAATATATAAATTAGATAAATAAGAGAATAGTTAGTGCAATGGAAAATAATACTGAATAGGATATATAAAAACACATCACGTTGCAGTTCTGCAAGGTAAGGGTGTTTTGTGTGTGTGTGTGAGAGTTTAGAATGGAGATGGCTCTTGGAAAGAAACTGTTTCTCAGTCTATCTTTGCCTGTTTAATAAATTACAGAGCTGATACACTTGCAGAAATCCATGACCTATTCTACTGTATGAATGGCAACAGATGCATACACATGTGTATTGCATGTTTTGCCCTAACGGAAGAGCATTTCATTGTGCTACCTGTCACTACACGTCACTGGCATGGTAGAGGATTTGTAATTAATAAATCATTTAGGGACAAATAAAGTAAAACTGGATAAATTTAGGTATCATCTCATTTGTTCTCTCACAGTACACTATTTCTGTTCACTCTTTTTTTTTTGAATAATTTTTTTTATTCTTAGATCAATAATTCACATCCCGACACAACACGGCCAACTTTACTTACAAGAGGCCTGCTGGCTACTCAAGTGGTCCTTGCTGGCTACATTGAGCCCACGTTGGTGACACCTGGTGTAACATAATAACCTATTTGAAAGTTGGATGCAGTACAGCACCACTGCAATCAAAATCGAGCTTTTTGCATAGGAGCACATTGTGTACCTAATGTTATGTCCCGCAGACAGGAAGTGGCACGTGAAAACATTCAATCCGCACCCCTCCCCTCCCACACCCGTGCGTGACATCATCGAGCGGCTGGCGGCATCAGCAGAGAGTCTGACAGATTGAGGGAGGGGAAACACACCACGGAAGAAGGGAAGAAACCGGACCACCCCCTCCTCCTCTCTCCAGCTCCAATTCTCCCCGCGTGCATCATCATTCCTGTGGATGCTCCGGGATGACATCGTGAAGCGGGGCCAGGAGCTGTCGAGGTACACACACGCCCGCCCGCCCCCGCCCCTCTTTCTCCCTCCACCGCCGCTCTCGTCGACTTGGATGTGGACATGAATTCGGCGGAGCAAACGGTGACATGGCTCATTACGCTCGGCGTGCTCGAGTCGCCCAAGAAGAGCATCGCGGACCCGGAGGCTTTCCTGCACAGCTCTCTGAAGGATGGCGTGGTGCTTTGCAGGCTCCTGGAGCGCCTCAGCCCCGGATCCACGGAGAAAGTAAGAACACGATTGTTATACGCCTCCCCTCCCTTCCCCTCCTCGCACCCTGCCTCCCTCCCTCCGCGTAAGGTCGGCGTGTCTGTGGGCTGCCCACATCCATGGAAGAGACGCGGTTTGTTGTCTGGCTTCCCTCCCTGCCCACTGGCCCATGAGGAGATTTCGTTACTAGGTCACGACATTATTATTATTGTTGTGCATGGAAAACAACACCCATGCAAATGCTTTAAAATAACAATACAAGTATGGAATTATAGCATCTATTACGCTGACAGCACAATTTAAGGTATTTAAAATGTCATTTGAGACTCGATGAACATGATGTGCTGATGTGGACCATATATAGCTATAAGCCGCCATTGACTTGCCAAGCAAACGCAGATGGACCCCCCTCCCCTCCCATCCCTTGCTCTCTCTCTCTCTCTCTCTCCCCTTTTTTTTTTTTTAAAGACACAGTGTGGTGTTTGTGTCCGTCAGCAAACTGCCCGGGCCCGTTTCGACAGGGCCCCCCAGGGAGGTAACTAAATCAGCCTAGTAAAAAGTATTAAGAGCCTCTACGATGCACCAAATGGAGAGAAATTATTATTTGGTAACCACAAAAGATAGACTAACTTATTGGTATGCGTCCAAGTGCTCAATTCTGATTTAATGCCCAGGTCCGCTATTTGTTTATCGTGTGGTTTACCATCTTTATGCAAAGACATATAGTCAGAATCAGAATCAGAAATCCCTTTATTGTCATTGTACTCAAGTGTGCAACGAGATTAGAGAGAATTTTACATAAAAAAAAATTCATTGCACCAAACTCAAATGTCACAAAAAGTGTGTGGAAACTCACCTTGAAAAAGCAGGTGATACAATTTCCACACGAACGAATGTTACTGCAATCCCTTGCACTGCTGTGTAGAAACAAGTTGGCATGATGGTGGTGAGTCAGGAGGAAAAAAGTCTGTCAAAGATAGAGAATGTCTAAAGTTTGCATTCTTTACTTAGAATGTATATTTATGCTCCCACAAGTTATCCAGGATAGGCACCGCTGCTGGTGCACTTTCAATCACTTTATTGAACAAATGCTCAGAAACAAAACCCCGCACATTCACACGCAAACTTTTAATGGCCAATGCCAAGTCTCTCAACATGCTCACTTACTAATAGGCTCGGCTGTTAACAGCTGGCCAACTCTACAGTCTCGTTCACTGGCGCCCACGTCACTCACCACTCAACTGCTAACCTAGACTTGGGTTGTTGTGAGAGTCAGTGGGGTAAATACTTCGAAGACCTCCTCAATTCCATCGACACGCCTTCCCATAAGAAGCTGCGTCGGGGTCTGAGGTAGGCTCCCCTGTCTCAGAGGTTGTCACCAAAGTTGTTAAAGTCTTGGCTGTAGAACAATGTACAGGCTCTACACCCTCAGCAGGGTCCTCGATGCATGGGAGTTCACCCAACCAGTCTCCATGTGCTTTTCAGACTTGGAGAAGGCGTTGAACTATGTCCCCCGAGGGGTGTTCTGGGAGTCTGGAGTATCGGACTCCAACATGAGCCGTTGGAAACTCTGTGGAGTTTGCATTTTGTTCCCGTGCCTGCGTGGATTTTCTCCGGGTACTCCGGTATCCTCCCACATTCCAAAAACATGTATGGTAGGTTGATTGAACACTCTAAATTGTCCCTAGGTGTGAGTGTGAGAATGAAAATATAGTTTTAGGCCCGCCGCACACTGAGCATTGTGGCTGAAATGCGGCACTGTGTGCAATGAGAAAACATCTGTGATGTTGCAACGCCGTTCACTGAATTTTCAATCTCAGCAGAAATCGTGGCACCCGGTCAACCACCCATGAAAACCACTGCCAATCCGTGCGAGTTCTGTCGGTTGGGTGTCGCTCGATCTTTGGCGGGTCCAAATCATATCGGCCAGCACTACTTATTCTGAAGGCCCTGGGCTGATTAGAGTGATATGATGACAATATTTGATGGACATGACAGCACATAGAAGCTAAAATCAGATTGGCGGGGGAAAAAAACTTCCAACATAGCCTACTCTAGCAGTGCAGTCACAAGAAATGCTCCAAAATTATTAATAATAGAATGGGACACATTAGAATTTAAGCACCCACTGAGTCACATTTGAAAAAAAGGGTGAAATGTTAAAAATCGGTGTGTATTCCACTCAAGCTAGTATGGCTTGAGTCTGCTTCAATTTGCTCTCGTTGGACTTTGACATTCATCCATATAATTTGTGGTGCTCAAGGATGTTTATTTTCCTCACCTTTCTGACCAAAGCCGTCGTTTAAATACTGAACTCCAATTTCTAAACGCTTAGAGCTTGTCAATGCACATCAGTGAAGAATCCATCTTTATGACGTCACTTCCGATGAGAAGCCAACCCTGCTCCTCTACGTCCTCTCCGGTAGCTCCCAGCGGGATAGGAGCACAGCCTTCCGGGGTGACACACGCTCCAGAGATCGGTCCGCAGTGTTGTAGTGAATCACATTATTATTTATACTTATTATTATTAAATCATTCGGAACGCGAAGGAAAGTGAGCCCCAAGTCGGAAAAGTGGAAATGTGCCGCTAATGTTGGCTCTCCTCGTCCCTTTCAGATCTACCAAGAGCCAAAGAACGACGGCGAGTGTCTCAGCAACATAAAGGAGTTTGTCAAGGGCTGCACATCTTTCCACGTCGAGGTAAGAGTCCGCCGTACGTGATGTTTAACACACCAAACATTCGACATTATCCATGTGTCGATTTAAATGCTAATATAAAAGGCTTGAAGTAGAGCTCGTGAAACAAAGCTTGCCGCTGTGCTGGCAGGGGGAGGAGGCTGCAGCCGGGGAGCGAGCACCCATCGCCCGTCTGCCTTGGAGCCGTTTGGCGAATACATTAGTAGCATTTTAGCAAACTTCTCAAGACAGCCACGTACGGAATAGTCTCCCTTTTGCATGTTTACACGCCTTAAATTTGGATTTACATATGAAGAAGTTCCAAGATGGACTATTAATGAATGCAAATCTGTGTGCTCATGCGTGGCTTTGTTGTCACAACTGCTTCAAATTCATGGTAAACTGCGTTGGCTTTAAATGAATACTAAAATGCAATCAATCTAAAAAAATCATAGCACTTAGAAAGCAGCTAATCAATTTGGAGTTTAATCTCAGCATACAAATAGTGATTTCAGAAATGTGCAAAATGCTTCTTTTTACTCAAAACCCAAAGAAATATCTTTTCCGTTTTCCCTCAATGAAAGCACAAAACTTTTACCGTTCTTAAGGTGCACATAAAACAGGTACATACATTGCCTGCAGCCCATCACTAGCCCACACAAACACTGAAGCTAAAACAAACTAATGAATACTTGCATGGAAATGGTCTCTTGGCTATACATTTTAAACAAACGGAAAACAAATAATTTCTATTTTAATATGATAAAAAGCACAATGTTGATATTTCTGGCATCTATGATTAGGTGATTGTATTGCACATATATGGAACTTCTGCCTCGCAACAATATGCGTCGATGGCTATTTTGGCGTGGTTACACAGACATCAACCGTTCGTTGTCCTAATTAAAGAGACGCTATATATCAATAAATAACGTACAGATTTAAAAGGGTGTCAACCCCAAACATTTCTTTACAAGAATATGTTCTATGCAGCCCCACTAGTCGTGACACGGCATTCTCATTAAAACTGCTTTTTGTATTATGAATTAAGCAGCAAAATCTACCCTGCGCATTTTGTCACTTGCTCTCAACTGAAAATCGTAGTTGCTCAGGTTTTGCTAGAGCCCTCTTGAATATATACAGTGTGTATAATACAAGCGCAGCATCGTGCGTGGAAAGGGTTGACTCTGATGTTTTGTTACATTTTACAATAAAAAAACATTGTTATTTTGGTCCAGTGATGGCGTCTTTCGGCAAACATGCAGTTTCTCTGTCGAGTTACAGATTATCGTTATCATTTCAAGTTGTGGTTTGGAGCCGATAAGAACTCCCGAATACCCTTAATCAAATGGAAAGTCGTGTGCCGTGTAAGGCGGTGCATTTGCCTCTACACACTGGGTCGTTGACGCACGCTCCTCCTGACAATGCCAGTCAGTGTTCCCCCACGCCGCTCCTCTTGGCTGGTTCGCCAGCCGCTGAAATTTGGGAGCAGAGAGAATGAAACGGGCTCTTGAGCAGACCCACACAGCTGAAATGCCTGCACAGGAGCATCCTTGCTGGTTGTGTTGGGAAAAGGAAGTCTATTTGTGTAGGCTTGCTGCAAGAGGTCAATGGGTTTGCGGTTTGAACAGTCACAGAGGTTTGTGTGGTATAGTATTCCACACTAAAGTGTCCTGGAATTATTGAAAAAAAATTGGTATTGATTACTGATAATGTGAGCAAATTGAGCTGTGTTGGGCTTCTTGTCAATTTATCGGTGTGTTCCACACTGTTCTTCTGCTCTGTCATGCTTTTGACTGAGCTGATGATTCCCATACTGTTCCTCGTTTAGCATGACATCATGCACTAACCTAGGAGATGTTCAAGGTAATATGTGCCTGCAAGAGTCATCATGTTCAAATGCATGGCTTGATTCTTTTGATTAAAGTTAACTAAGCAGGATTACATGTAGTTTGGGACTTTGCCATCCGTAGAATTGAGCTGGATGTTCTCCAGAGTGCAGTGCTCTGCTACCTCAGAATTCACATTGCGCAATCTGCTAGAGCTGATTTGACCCGAAATATGTCACTTCCAGCTTTGTTTGTGCTTGCAAATCTAGTTATTTAGGTCTAGCACTCTCGATATGATCTGATCCTTCTTCCTGATTAGATATGGCAGCGACTGACTTTTGACCCTATCTGATAAATGAAAGCCTCGTTCTTATGACCTCTCTCCTCCTACCACAACTCCAGTCTACCTTCAGTCTTAACTAATGAAGGTGGTGGACGTCTTTACGATTTGGGAAAATCTGGAGCTGTCACAAACTAATCTTTTCAGAATCGATTATTCTATCAAAATCATCGATTACTTCGATTACGTCGGATCTTAAATTGTCAGATATTGTCAATTCTTTATTTGGGCTGTAATGATACACTCCGATTAGTCGATTTTCAATGTTCAGTCCCTGATTTTGATTTGATTTTTAAAAATGAATCACTCACTTTATAGCCATCAAATGTTTTTATTTTAAAATCTTTATTTTGTTCTTGTTACAAACAATGACTTTTTGTAATTTACAAAAAAAATGGAAGTAATAAATACATTTGACTGTTTGACTACATTTTTGTCTTAGCAGTGTTTTGTTATTCCAGAACTAAATATGAAAATAACAATACATGTGGCTGTTAGCATTACAAATCCTGTTGTGATCAAAATTTTACTTTCAACATCTGCATTTGTGCTGTATCAACCTTGCATTGCGAAGCAATTCTTTTTATTTTCAGCAGTATAAATCGATAAATCGTTACATCCCGAGTATTCATTTTACAAATGATGTTTGTGTGAGTGACCATTTTATCCATTTTATGAAATTATTTGGTACCGTTCCGCATAGTTAGATTGAAATACGATGAATCTTTCCTTGGCGGTAAAAGGTTGAGGACCACTTCACTAGTTCATAGACCAAACCGTCATTCTGTTTACATTATGATACCTAGAAGGAAATCGAGGGATTTCAAGTTGGCTAGTGGTATGCATTTTGGAATTGCTTGGTCGATTCGGATTAAAAGAAAAAATAAAACAACTTTTACACGAGTCTACATGCTATGCAGAGGGATTTCCGACATCTGAAATTTGCGGATATGGGCCAAATGTTGCAGTCCTCTGGAAACTCTGGCAGTCATGTTGAGATCTGAAGCGAATACTTTCCAGAAATGGCGGCACCTTTTGAAGTGCGTCTGTGTGTATGGGCTTAGACATGCCTTGAGGTGACGACGCCCAGCAGTTTAGACAAACGCTGCCTGCTTCGCAGCCTCCGGCTTTGCCATGTTTGTTGCTAAAAGTCTCTTCCTCATTTTTCGGTGCGAAACTTTAATTCAGAACGATAGCCTGTGGCAGATTATTTGCTAATTCTAGCCCAACGTAACAACTAAATGAACCTTTTCGAAAGTGTTGAAATACTTGCTTTCAATCACACACAATGCATAGGGGGTTTTTCAAAGCATGCACACAAATACTGTATACTTGTACTGTCACACTGTTGGAAAAACTCAAAGCCACATCCACGTATCACCTTGAGGCATATCAGCAATCAGAGCGGAAGATGAATAAAGCTTCAATTCTCAGTCACTCAGCTTCAGCATTACTGAAGCACCAATAACCGGCGCTCTGCGGGGAGAGCCGCTCGTCATCATCGGAGATACAATCGCTGCTATTCAAACTGACTGTGAGTCACACTGACATGAACATTACGGTTTAATGGCATCAGTCCTCATTTTGCGACTGTCAACTTTTTCCACGACAAGTTCTGATTGTTGTCAGTGCTGTAGCTCATGCTATAGTTATTCCAAAACAAAACACTTATTCTTTTAGCATTGTTAATCTACTTGAAGAACACGCATGCTATTTAATTTGAAGCCAAACAAACCAAACGACCAAATATGACACACTGAACTGTATAGTATCACGATTGCTGATGATCACTATCCATACCATTTAATACAAATCAGTCGGTGATGTAATTTATTAACTATTAAAATGTTTTTGAAAATCTATTATGTTAGATGGGCTGAAAACAAACCATGTACTCTCACATCATGAATTAAAAAAATAAAGTCCCCTCATGCTCTTCTTCCATATCTGAAAGTCACTTTTTTTATTTTGACAAACAGCTAAGTAAAACAAGTGATGAAAGTTTTTAGTTTTTTAGTTTAGTCCTGTAACAACAATAATTTTTTCAGGGCGATATTTTCACGGAAATGATCAGGATAAATGATAGTATTGTTCATGTTGTTTTCTTTATGCCACTGGTTTAATGACAGAGCTTAATCATTCAAGTAAATCCTTCTTAAGAGCAATTAACTTTTAATTCTCAAAAGAAGAGAACATTGGCATTGAAATGTAGAACAAAAGACCATAAAAGAAACAAGTCGCTGGCTCTGTTCACAGAAAGTGCACTTCAACAATTAACACATAACGCAACTGCATATCTGTCATTACAGAGTACAATGAGATGTTTGTGATCTCCTTCAGAATGGCTTTTTTTTTTAAAAACAAAATACACTTTGTTGTGGGGTGTAGTTCACATGTCAAAATGTGCACATCATCATGTTGTCATTGTTGTCATTTTAAGAAAGTTCCCCATCCCCCAAAAAGGGAGAAAACATTTTTACAAAATAAATGCAAATCAGAACAATTTGAACTTCAGGGAGCTACCATTAAATTGGTTTTTAAATTGTTCTAATTCAAAGGAGCGCAACTGAATGGTGATGTCGTATGTAAATAAACAAGCCGAGCTGGGCACTTGACCCTTTTTTGCCGGTCAGTCCCGGCCTCGCCCCTCCCGCCTTATTCATAAAAATTGTCGGCCCCCCCCGGACCGTTCTGCCCCAAGACGGACTGCCCTGCTCTACATTTTAGGTTTGCACAAGTTCTTATTTGACGGACTTAAATGGATAAGACAATCCATGCTGCCACAAAAATGCAAAGTTTCCACTTTTACTGACTCGAGAATATCGCCTGAAATTATTTAAAATTTTCTGGGCTTAGACATGCAGGAATTGTTTTTCCAGTACTTACAATAATTGTTTGATATTGCGTTTTGTGACACTAACACAGCTAGAATATCATCAGTCTTTTTTTTTTTTTTTTTTTTTATCGTGCTGGGGCTCTTTACACATTGTCAGCTCATACATCAGCACATAATTCAACATTTATGTGTAGTGTGGTTATCAGGGTCGGGTCGGTGGCTGCTGCTCTCTCTCTCTCTCACTCTCATTCTCACTGTGTCACTCTCACTCTCTCATCCACAGCCGTTTGAGGCCAGTGACCTTCTGCTCGGTCTGAACTTCTCAAAGGTGCTTAGTAGTCTTGTGGCGCTGAATAAAGTGACGGCAGGTTAGTCCCAAGTCTGTGTGTGTGAGAGCTTTTTACAAGTTGTATGTTGGTATTGGAAGACAGTTGAGTCAATGAGCGTGTGTGGGCGCTGACCGCAGCTACCAGGTCTGAGATATTTTTATTCTCACACACTCTTCTCCAGATATCGGCGTTGGCAGTGATTCGGTGTGCGCCCGACACTCTTCCGCCCACCGTATCAAGTCCTTTGAGTCTCTGGCCTCCCAGGCTTCACTGGGTCGCTCCTCCAAGCTGCTACAGAACCAGTTTCGCAGTCTGGTAAGTACAACAATTGAACCAAATTGAGTTACGTGTATTGTTGAAACCAATAGCAATGTAGTCATTGCTGGCACTGGTTTTGCAAGTGTTGAAATGCACTGAAGATGCACATGTCGTTTGATTTGTCATCCCGTACATGTTTGTGGTTCACTATTCAACTTTTTGCGTTTCTATCGGTGGATCTTCTCGCCAGCTCCGGCCAGTTTGGTGTCAAGGAAGTATGCTGGCTAGGAATGGCAAGCATCGGGTTTGTAGTTTTTAAAGAACTGAGTATCGATAAGCTCCACCCTTAATGGTTCGGTTTATGGTCTTGGAGGAAAAAAAATTTTTTTTGTATTTATAAATATTTTTTGTATTTATTTTGGCTACATGAACATTATTCTGCACTTTCCACCTCTCTAACCTAGTTTTTATTAATTTTCTCACGTCCCACTGTAACATCATGCACGAGAGCCACCTATGCCAGGGTGGTGCTGCGTGATCATTTTCTGATATGATGCATTGTATTATTAAAAAAAAACATCCATCCATGATGTCTAAAGGAGGCGATTCCTGTGACGTCCAAGCCCTCATACTTGGGCATCCAAGCTGCGCAGCCACCCCGTCACTGACTTGGGTTCCCAGGCCATCAAGTCATCGGCTTTGATGAGTGAAGTTTCGCTACCATATACTCCCGCTGCGCAAGCCTTCTCTGTGATGTGTGTGAGTGTGTGCGTGGGGGTGTGTGCGCGTGTGTGCATGCTCTGCGCGAAAAAAAAAAACCCACCCCATGTAGTTATATAGCTAATACTTCCTGAATACTCTGACAATGTCAGTCATCACTGCTACAAAAATAGTGGGTGTTCATTGTCACTTTATTTTAATATGTAAAAAAAATAATGTGCACGCATCTCTTATTTAGCAGGCCACCGCTGACCGCAACGAAGATGCTCTTAGTAATTGACAATCATGGCTATAAATCAGTTAATTTGGTTACTTTTGATGATGGGAAAATGCCTTGCGAATCAAATTGTGGAAAACTAGGATTAAAGTGTGAACTCATCCCAAAAAAAAAAAATAGCCAAGTGTATGTTTCAGTGTCACACTCTTAAATCTCTTTTCAGGACATGTCAGAGAACAGTGGGCAGCAGCTGCTGGTGAAGGCGCGTTTCAACTTCCTGCAAACCAACGAGGACGAGCTCACGTTTAACAAAGGTGACATCATTGGCGTGACTCGTCAGGAAGACGGCGGCTGGTGGGAAGGGACCCTCAACGGCAAGACGGGATGGTTTCCTAGCAACTACGTCCGTGAAGTCAAAGGCTCCGGTGGGTGCCTTCACTGTCTTTTTACAGACGGTGAAGTGTGTTTTGTCGGAAGGCCTGAATTGATTTTTTTTAACTGCTCATGCTCATGGGCTATGCCTGTATTCATTTCTCTTTCCATAGACAAGCAAGTGTCACCTAAATCCGGCACCCTTAAAAGTCCGCCAAAAGGCTTTGACACATCTGCCATTAGCAAGACATACTACAATTTGGTAAGCAAGGCACACACAATCTCAACAATGGTTTCTGAATTGATCATGTATTTTTTTTGCCTCGGTTTATCATCTTTTGTTGTAGGTGTTGCAGAACATTTTAGAAACAGAGACTGAATATTCCAAGGACCTCCAGGTTCTCCTCACAAATTACCTGCGCCCTCTTCAGAGCTTTGAAAAGTACGACAGCACCACACAGTCGGAGCCGCAGGGCAAAACGAATACAACGAAACAGTCACAAACTTTCTTCACTTCCAGGCTGAGCAGCTCTGATGTATCGCTGATCCTGGGAAACCTGGAGGAGATCAGCACCTTCCAACAGATGCTCGTCCAATCACTGGAGGAATGCACAAAGTAAATCCCCCAGTCCTACCCCTCCAGCACAGTCCCACTGCAGAAGCAGCAGTCTGTTTCATAACAAAAAATGTAGAGCCCTCTAGTGTTGGCCTTCTGTACTACAAAGACAAAGAGCGATTGAGTCAATGAATTTTTTTTGCGTTCCCTGTTTTGAGGTGGGAAAAAATGCCTGAAAAACCAAAAGCAATTACGTTTGTCGTGCATCCTGATTCCTGTTTACCAGTATAGTGTGAGATTTATATTTATATATCTAAATGTTGTGCTGTTAGTCTAAAATTGATCATATAGTTTACATGTAAAAATTTAATATACAAAATATTTCAAAGTTTTTTTCTAACTCTTCCTTTTTCTATTCTCTTTTTTAACTATGCCATTCCTTGATATTATTTAAAGGTGACAAGAAAAACACGCAAAGTGGGGGCAAAAAAAAATCTACACTCTGTCTGTAATTATCCAAAACACACCCAAAAATGTGTGTCTTAACATAACTACATTCAGGTCGACATACCTTTAGCCACGCTGTCCTTATCCGTCTTTTGGCCACAATATTAAGCATAGAAAAAGACTTGTAAATTTTATACCAGTGCTGCCACAATATTAAACATTGTGAGCTCAATATTTGTCTCATCCAAACGCCGTATTATTGTTTAATTTTGTAAAGATGGTACCTAATGCTGTGGCTGGTGAGTGTATTGTCACATTTCTTGTTATTCTTTTCAGGCTTCCAGAGAGTCAGCAAAGGGTGGGTGGCTTCTTCCTCAACCTCATGACCCAAATGAAGGCTCTTTATGTGGGTTACTGTGCCAACCACCCCTGTGCGGTTAACGTGCTCACGCAACACAGGTCCGTCTTTGAATGCACCAGCTGCATTCAAGCACTTTTCTATTTAAAGCCAGGAGTGCACTTTTTAATTTTTTTTTTTTTTATGGTTGTGTCATTGTGTCCTGAAGTGAGGCGTTGGGGGAGTTCATGGAGGGCCGAGGTGCCGTCAGCCCCGGGATCCTCACCCTGACCACGGGCCTCAGTAAGCCTTTCATGAGGCTCGACAAGTACCCCACCCTGCTCAAAGAGCTGGAGCGCCACATGGAGGTGTGTAAATGTCTCCACTCTTCCAAAATAATCTTAAGTCTTATCTCATTACGGCACAACACGTTTGATGTCTTTCAGGAGAGTCACCCTGACCGAAGTGACATCCAGAAGTGCATGGCCACTTTCAAACATTTATCTGTAAGGACAACACACGTAGATTTTAGCTTCACAGTCTTGCGTGAGGGTTTGAGTTTTTCATGCCTCTTTCCGCTGTCTCAGGCGCAGTGTCAGGAGGTGCGAAAGCGTAAGGAGCTGGAACTGCAGATCCTGACTGAATCCATCCGGCTGTGGGAAGGCGACGATATCAAGACCCTGGGCTCTGTGCTGTACATGAGCCAAGTCCTGGTGCACACTTCTGGGGCAGAGGTAACACCACACTTTTACCATCTTAAACATCACCCTCAAGAGATTTGACACATTTGCATTTCAAATATTTGAACCATCATACAGATTTGTTGCATTAGAACGTAGAAACATAGACAAGTTACGTTTTTGATGTGGACAAGTGCTATAGAAATGTGTGGATGGCTATTATTACCTCTGCAAAACACAAATTAGTTTTGTTTGCCAGCAGGATTACACCAAAATGTTTACACTGATTTCCACAAAATATTTTTAATTGGGGTGGCACATGGGTGAAAAAGAAAACCCTTTACTTTCGATTGAGGAATTGATCTTCACTTCGCTTGTACGCTCCAAATTAGGGAGTCAGTTGGACATTTTTAAACTTGTTTGACCCTGATAAAGTTTGCCCACTCTGACTTTGACACCCCTGAAATTATATAGATATCACTATTATGATTAGTTGAGTCAAAATATTTTAATTTCTGGTTTGCTGTCTGCTACTGTATGACCGTAGGACCGTGAATTCTAGAATACAAATTGGTTCACAGTAAACATTAAGAAACCGCATTTGTCTCTCTGCCTTTTCTTTTTCATCCTTTAGGAAAAAAGTGAGCGTTACCTCATGCTTTTCCCCCACGTCCTCCTCATGTTGTCGGCCAGCCCCAGGATGAGCGGCTTCATATTTCAGGTTAAGTGTTGAGAAATGTGTTCCCATGATTCTTATTTATTTTGGTCTCAGTTCTCATGTTGTGTTTTCTATCCACAGGGAAAACTGCCTCTGGCCAGCATGTCGGTGAGCAAGCTCGAAGATTTTGAAGCCCACAAAAATGCCTTTGAGCTCAGCGGTAAACCGCCCCGATATATACGACATGCAACGTTATCTTATGATATTATAAGGTCTTCAACATCCTGTTTTTGGGCAGGCCCCATGTTTGAGCGTCTTCAGGTGTCGTGCACCAACCAGCAGGATCTCCAGGACTGGGTTGAACATCTAACACGGCAGATCAAGCACACTGCAGCTACAGCGCCGAGCCACAAACCTCTCACTGTTCCCTGCCATACGGTCTGACTCACACGTGCCTTTTCCGTGTCTTTTTACATCCAATGTATAACACATGTGAAATACTTTGTCTCCTTAGCTTCCATCCCATCCTGTCACACCGTCCCGGCACGCGGAGGGGAGGGCCATGACGGTGGCCCCCACCTACCACACTCTCCCTCACCCTTCCTCCCATGGGACATCTCACAGCACCATGATGTGGGGCCCCCTGGAACCTCCCAACACACCCAAACCCTGGAGCTTAAGTTGCCTGCGGCCCGCTCCCCCACTAAGGCCTTCTGCAGCCCTCTGCTACAAGGAGGTGAGGGGTGGGAATTGGGAAACTGACACAGGGGCTTTGAAGTAACAAAACCTCTGCAATGAACTAGTTTGAGCTGCTGTGTAAGAATACAGCATTAGGTGGCAGGCTCAGAGAAATCAACCGGTCATGGCCGGTTTAGTTGGTCCAGCAAAGTTATTCCCAGTATTGACATGGCAACCACTTTGGTACGATTGCACTTTCAGCCGTTTTTGATATGTGTTGTATTGTTACTGGAGCTTAATGGTAGTATTTATTTTCTAGTTCAAATCAACACCAAATTTTGCTCTCCCTGCTTTTCCTTTGCCTACAACATGTTTAGCAAGAAACCCCGTTTTGCCTGAATTTTGCCCTCTGTATGTTTCTGCCAAGTACTGTAGTGCAATCAATGACTTCACTAGCAAAACTTTGGAACAGATTCATCACGTCCCTTCATAGTTTGACGCACTGTGCATTTCTCAGGTCCGGTCAGTAACTGTTGTCTTCTATCTTTGTGCAGGATCTAAGTAAAAGTCCGAAGAGTGTCAAGAAACTCCTTCCCAAGCGCAAGCCAGAGAGGAAACAGTCTGAGGAGGAATTTGCCTTGAGGAAGAGTACGTTTTCTTCCCTCTTGATAACTGCATTTTTTTTTTTTTTTTGCATATGATGGGTGCCTGATACTGTAACCAAAATATTATTTCTCGGTTTGATACAGTGCCGGTCTTCACCAACCACAATGATAAGTGCACTGTTAAAAGTGTACATCGAAGCAGAGCATTTTTATCTTCTAGATTGATGGCGAGTCAATAACCTTTTATTATCTTCAGGCACTGCCGCCCTGGAAGAAGACGCTCAGATCCTTAAAGTCATTGAGGCCTACTGCACCAGTGCTAAGACCAGGCAGACACTCAACTCCAGTAAGAAAAAAAACTTTTGACTACTCATAGTTTCGGATGTTGGTCGTAGAATAGGTGTAAACCATGTTCTTTCTCTAAAAGTTACATCTGCCGAAAGTCTGTTGACAGCAGGCAGTGTCTTTCGTGCCACCTTCTACAGTGGGAATTGGTACTTTTTCTCACGGAAATGCAGGACCTGCACTGCACAGTACCTACTTGGCGCTGCTGGTTATATTTTGTTTGAGTGGCAAAATTACAACCGTAGTTCACTGAACTGTTGGAACGAGTACAGTGAACCGCGCGCTGTCCGCAAGGGATTTGTATTTGCATATCAATGCCACAAATTGATGACAAAGCACTTAAATTGGAGAGGATCATAAAGTATCAACGCTATGCTGCTAGTATGTACACAGTCATGAGCCCATGAGGGCCTAAATAACCTAGCTTAAATACCACGCTAACACAAACTGACATGACGTCGCATAAATATGCACTCTGGCATTTCACAAAGTTATTTGGTCATTAAATTCATCTTTTGGCATTTACACAAAATATTAAAGGTTAGGGAATGCAGGCCAATTTTAACGAGGTAGACGAAACATGCTATTTTTATTTGCAATGGGAGAGACTCAGGACTCAGCAGTTTCACTTTTCACTGTTTAGGAATTCCATTAAAAAAAAAACTGAAGTAAACCCAACTACGAGATTCTTTCAGGTGACTCCAATGTAATACCTGAACTGCTTTGGTACGAGCACAAAAACTAACGGATTACCCCCCCCAAAAAAATCTTAGCGTGTCCTTGAGAACCAAAAATTCATGGGGGCTTCACTGTACTTGCCTGGAACCACTGTCATCGTTGCATCATTGTAACTCTTGGGGTTACATGGCTTGAAATAGAAATAGAAGCAGATGCCAACGCTCTAGATACCTGCTGTCTCCACTTTGCTGTCCTTGCTGCCTTCAATCTCTTCTTGGATGAAACTTTTAACCTCACAGTCACATGCTAACAAGCAAACATGGGAGACCCTCATTGTTCTCTATTATTGTTCGTTAGTGTCCCATTCCGACTGAAGTGTTCAATGCTGTTTTCTGCAGAACAAACCGAGGAGTGTAGCGCTGGCCATATTTTATTCATAATCACTTGTCCTCAAAGGGCGTATGAGCTGGAGCCCATCCCGGCTGACACTGGGCAAGAGATGGAGTACGTACTGCCAGCCAATCCCAAGGCACATATCGACAAGCATCCAATCATGCTCATGTTGACACCTGTGAACAAGAGTCTTCAATTCAGCTTTCATGCTTGTTTTTGGAATGTGGGAGGAACCCAAAGAAAAAACAGAGCTGAGATTCAAACCCTCAACCTCAGAACTGGGAGACAGCTGTGGTAATGTCTACACCACTGTCCTGCCTGCATAGAAAAATGAGATTGGTCAAAATACTTGCTGCTGTTGAAATGGCCGTGACATGAGCAGCGTTTCCACTTGTTGTTGTCTTGCTGACCTTTATTAACCCTTGATGTCCTCAGCTGTGCCTTCTAACAGTATCTTTTCCTTCTTCTATCTCCCTTCTCTCCTCATCGCTCCGGTTGACCTTTTTCCATTCTTGTGTTCTCTCCATTCTCTTTGTTTGCATTCGCTCCACTCTCCCATCCTGCATTTCCCCTTCCCTACGATTTTGCCATTTGTTGTGCATGAAAACCTGCGCAAACCAACCCCACCCCATCCAAACCCCAACTCCACCTCCCCTCCCGCCACATTCCCAAATCCCTCCACCTCCCCCCATCCCATCCCAGCCTGGCAGGGCACCGACTTGATGCACAACCACGTGTTGGCCGACGCGGATCGGCGCTCTGTGGACTCGCCGGGCCGCCGCAGCAGCGTGTCGCGGCCGGAGTTGAGCTCCGACCTTTCGGAGGACTCGGACTACGACTCCATTTGGACCAGCCACTCTTACCGAATGGGCTCGGTGCCACGCAAGAGCTGCATCTCGCACCAAAACTAAAGAATTCTCTTTTCTGCCACCAGGCACGCTTACCTCTTTTATTGACTCTTATTTTTTTTTCAAATCTTATTTATTGTCCTGTTTTTGTTAACTTATTTGCTTTATTTATTTTTGGGCAGTTTGAGGACGTTTAGCGCAGCTCCCTGTTGCCTTTGCCACTTTCCCCTTCTATGTGCCTCCTCTCTTTCTGTAGCTGTTCATGCAGTAAGCGTTTGCTCATTTCTGTTCATTTATCTTGAATGTGACCGCCCCCTCGTTTGAGCACAAACGTGGTGAACTCTCTTTTTGCCCCATAGAGTGAACCTGAAAGAGAGATGTCGGTGGGTTATTTAAAAAAAATAAATAAAAGGGGTGAAGAGAGGCAGATGTGGCGACAGCTTTTCCTGTCTGATATTCAGATGTAGTTCAGGAACGAGTGTATTCTCTTAGACGGCATGCAGCTTCTATTCCCGTTGGCGGTTTTAGCGTGCATATGCTCGAACATATAGCACAGATGGCTCACGTAAATACACAATTTCAGCCATGTTCTCTGTCTCTGCTGCCATTTAATACAGCAGCATGCCAATTGAAAAACAAAACCTCTCACTTAGCACTCACATCCCCCCCAACAGTGCAAGCTCCTCTTAGGCTATAATTTTGTTTCACGTCAAAATTATGGCGCCCGTTGCTCAGCCGACCTCAACTGTATGCTGACCACACATGCGGATTTGCCATCGCAATTATTTAACAGGTTAAACATCACGATTCTCGGTTGTTTTCTGGTATTTCAGAGAGGGAAAAAAAAAATCACTCCGTAATTACACTACAACACAGGATAACCGCTCAGGATAATTTAGAGATATGATAATCGGCCCTTTTGCTGACTTTGATCCTTAGAAGGGAAAAATGCAACAATTTGGCCCAATAGTCAGTGTCTGTGCGTGCCCCCGATAGCTAGCAACAAAGTTACTTAGTATCCGTGGTAACAGAAGCACTCCTCGTAAAGCGTTTCAAAAAAGAAATAAAGACTGTTGAGTTGTAATGCAAATAAATTAATTTGGCCTCTTAAATTCATTTTCCAGACAAAATTATGCTTGGCAATGGACAAAACTGACCGTCCCAAAACCCAAGAGTAGTACTTTAACTTTAGAGTGTAATTAACATTTCAAACTTGCTTAAACAACTGAGCCTGATTGGCTGTTAGCTCTCCTCCTGGAGTTTGTGCACTCGGCTAAAATATGCTAAGCTAGCTCATATCTACCTCCAGCTCTGTGAAGAGGAAACAATTATGGAAACCTGTTTTAAAGTTGTGGTAGAGAATTAAGAAATTTCCCAGAATGTGAAATATCTTAAACAAAAGGCTGCCAACATTTGACCAGGTTTATTTTAAGTCCAAACAGACATCTATGGTGAGCTAACATGCTACCCGTTGTTTAGCCTCATAAAAGAGTCCGGCTTGCCTCCGTGTTTGTCACTATTTTCATGAAGAAGTATTTTTCCAGTGTTGGTACTAAAAAGTCTGGAGTTGGCATCTATTTAGAGCCGTATATAAGGGTCCATGTTACACTCTATTTGTGTTGTATTTATTTTGTAATCTTGTTTTTAATTTATTTTATTTTTATTTATTTATTTTAATTCGTATGTCAGTATTTACAAAAACAACCATGGAAGATTGTTTTTTTTTAAAATGTTTTATTTATTTGGGCAAAACGTGAAGTGTTTTAAATTATTTTTGCACAATCATGTAACAGGACAGTGGGTGGAGCGAGAATGTGTCAAATGCTTTACTTTTTGGGCGTCTACCTAGAGTGTGTATGATATAGTTCTTAAAAGGAGACTTATTAAATATTCAGTGTTCCTGTAAAGTAATGTGGTGTAAATGCTTTTCTTTCATCATTGTGTAAGCATTGAAGGCCCACAAAAAAGATTTTTACAGAAACATTTCTATAGACGAACTCCTTCAGTCTCAGAATACTCTTGAGTTCGCTTGAAGGTATGTATGTACTTCTTCAATCTCAAAATGTGAGCAAGGCTTGACAAGGATGAATGAACACGCTTGGAACTCAGAAACACTCAGTGGGTTTAAAGTGTATGTTTGAACTCCCTTAATGTCACTATACGGACAAGACAGGCAGTTTTGAAGTGTTTGTATGAACTCTCTCAATCTCAGAATACTGTTCCATTGGTCTTAAAAGTATAAAGAGCACATTGTCCCTTTTCTGTAAATAATAGTTGTTAATTATCATGGGGAAAAAATACATTTAGTGAGTTGTTGGAATATCACTGTCCTGTATCGTGCTATACTTTGTGACAGTTGTATTCTGTGGCGTCAACATTTGGGACATACAGGGTGAAGTCTGTCTTGAACCGTCATTGTCCTTGACGTGCCCCATGTCTCAATAACTCACTCATGACGCCTTAAGAGTGTCTGTTCAACACTTCGGGAATTGTTCAAGTCCTAAAATGGCTGTAGTATGAGTTTGGAATAAATCTGTCTTTTGGTAGACATGCTTCCTGGTGAGTTTGTCTTAATTCTCTTATTTTGGAAGGATACTGCCGCGCAGGTTTGACACGTTTTTTTTTCTTCCACATTTATGTCTGGTCTGTGCACGATTACCAAAATGATGTTGACATTATTCAAAAAAACAGACTCAATTGTTGGAAATGGTCAGACAAAGCAAAAATTTTAAGTCTCCCAGCCCTGTTTTTGTCTTGAAACAGGACCACAAAGGGAAACGGGGCTGCATGTGATCATTCCCGGCGAGGAGAAAGTTCTGCTTGATGACTTCAGTCGTAATGGACAAAGTGCAGTGGAAGAGAAGTATTTATTTATTTTACTTTTTCTCTTTGCCACGAGCAGTGTACATGCATATAGTATAATGGCCGTGTTAGAACACCCGGCCACTCCAATAAGGGCGACCCACTAGAATTGGTTCCAGGTTACCCGCAACTCAAATGAGGATAAGAAAATGGGTGGATGGATTTGTTTTGATTATCATTATTTCACAACATTGGAATGTGCAGGTGCGCCAGTGACTCTTATTATGTTATTAGTATAGAATTATATCCTGGTACTTTTATTTGGATTTCGTCTCCCGGACCAGCCAAACTATGGAATTGTGTGGTTTATTGTTTAAAAAAAAATATGGTTAAAGCAAAAGCTATGCCAGAAATGAAAAACAAAATAATAAAGAAAAATTGATTGGGGGGATTTTTTTTAAAAAATATTTAATGAAACCCACCAGCAATAGTAAAGCTTTTTTTTTCGTTCTTCTCTCCCGCTTTCAAGGAGCCTGGTGGATGTGGTGTATGCCCTGAGGGATGAGGTACAAGAGCTGAAACAGGTAAATTCTGAACAAAGAAAGATTTCTTAAATGTCACACACCAGGATAAATGATTTATTACCTCTTCATACTAAAATGTCGTGACATGACAAACAGAAAATGTATATAATGATTATTCGGACAATTATTTTTTCCAATAAATTGATGAATCAGATTTAAAAAAACAAAAAACATATCTCAAGCCATTACTGTATATTTCCCTTTGTACTGATCTATGCTTCTATAAAAAAAAAAAAATAAAAATAATCCCAGCTACGGGTACTAAGGATGCATTCACATACTTTTATCGCTCTGTAGGACAACAAAAAGATGAAAAGGTCGCTAGAAGAGGAGCAGAGAGCACGCAAAGATCTCGAAAAGGCCGTCAGGAGGGTGTTGAAGAGCATGAACGACCCCACGTGGGACGAGACCAACCTGTGAAACTTGGCTTCAAAACATGCTTGCCAGGAACGATGTGCTCTCTTTTACTATCCCAGGCACGTTTGAATTGTTTCAAGACATTCCTCAAACATGAGCGTCATCTCCAGTCTGTCCATGCGGCAGAAAAGACACCTCACGAGACAAATGTTGTCGTCCTGTTTACAATCATTCCACTGGATGCCCTCTGGTGCTCCATACTTGGTACTGATACACAATGACATTATGGACCAGTGTCAACCTTTGCCATGCCATTTCATACCTTTTTATGTCTTATGTTATTTAAGTTTTATGTCCTATTGAGTCCTTTGACTTGTTGTATAAGCTTTTTTTTTTTTTTTTTTAATTGTGTTGCATGTTTATCTGATTTGCTGTGTGCGGGCATGCTGTGGGAAATGCTCTATTGTCTAACTTGTATAGTGTAAATATGGCAAAAAAAAAAACGTTTTGGAAGAATAAAAAAAGAAAGGCTTTTCCTTTCTTTGTTGCAGCCTTTCCCCTTATTGTCTCTCACACACAAATAATCACACTTGTTTGACATTGTAACATCCTTCCATCCATTATCTGTACCGCTTCTCCTCACTAGGGTCGCGGGGGGCGCTGGAGCCTATCCCAGATATCTTCGGGCGGTAGGCGGGGACACCCTGAACTGGTTGCCAGCCAATTGCAGGGCACACAGAGACGAACAACCATCCGTGCTCACACTCATACCTAAGGGCAAATTAGAGTGTTCAATCGACCTGCCATGCATGTTTTTTTTGGGAATGTTAGAGGAAACCGGAGTACCGGCAGGAAACACACGCAGGCATGGGAAGAACATGCAAACTCCACACAGGAAGGCCGGAGCCGGGATCGAACCCACGACAGGAGCTGTCTCTCACTGTGAGGCCATCGTGCTAAACAGTCGGGCCACCCTCAAACTTCATTGGAAATTGCTGTACTTTCATCTCTTATAACGTCCAAAAACGGTGATCAATTGGCACCCACCAACGTTCATGTGAACATCCCTATCTATGACCACTTCAAAATATCAAAAGGATTAACCTCTCCGTAGCTTATTTATATGAATGAGGAAATGTGGAAGTGAGCAGAGGTACATAGGGAGAGCTCACACTTGCTACTCCTTCTTTGCTGATCTCGGTGAGGACGCACCAGATACTGAAGTGGGCACCCGGCACCAAGTCGGCTGTAAGAAGCTAATTTTGATGCGCTAACTGTAATGTTTTGGGTGAGGGGTCGGAGGTGTAAACATCGATGCCTGTCCGTCTCCTCACACTTAAAAGATTAGCGTTGCTAAATGACCAGTCAGGATTTGTGCGGGACGTACACGCAAACCTGTTATATATGTGCCAATGATGAGGTCAGTGAAGTGTCCCTTTAATGACATTTTATGTGTTGACGCTTGCATGTCAATGAGTGATCGTATCGCCGCCGAAATGTACAATGGGTGCATGTCAGTCGAAGCGCGTTTTGTGTGTTTGCGGCTGGCCTATTCAAATCTGTTGTACTCCTTCCAAATGGTGACAAGCTTTGTTTATTAGAGGAGTTGGCGGATCCATTCCAGCCTCGTGGTATGAATAAACGCAGATGTCAACCTTTTCACAGTGACTCTCACCTTGTCCACTCGTTGGTAATGAAAACTCTTGTCTTTTGTTTCACATTGAATAACTCACCTCCCTGCCTCCCCGAGGAACAAAGGCCTTCACATTCACTTTCAACCTGTGAGGCAGATCAGGCTAGATAAAACCGGAGCATGCTTATGTCAGTACATTTTGCTTTGGAGCTCGGCTTGTTATTATTTTCTGGTTCCAGCGTCTACGTCACAGCAGGGAGGCAAACGAGGTAATATCGCTCGAAGTGTCAGTTTTGTTGTCTAAAACAGCCACCGATCACCACCATATTCCTCATTAAAAGCAGGCATTTTTCAAGTTGGGTCTTATTTCGGAATTTCTCCAAAGAGAATGCATAAAAAAAGAATGTAACTAATTTAAATTTCCTGACCAAAAAAAAAAATCTATAAACATGAGCTTGTTTGTAAAAAATGGGCCATCTTGGCTCGACCAATTATTTAATAGGCAAGTTGCATTCCCTGAATGTATTCAGGACCTAAGGTTTACAGATCAGAAGCAGATTTTTTTTTCAAGCTGCGCAAAACCAGATGTTTACCCTTTGCCAGTCTGCCCATATTGACAGAAACCGGTGTGCAATTGTGTGTGTAATTTAAGTTACGGGGTCAATAGAAGAACCTGCTCAGTGGGTAGAAGTGCATTTTCTAAAGTACTACTTTTAATTCCCGAATCTCCAAGTACTGACAACTATAAAAGCTCCCAATACCTTTAGGTGGAAGTAGACCTATGGGTTCACTCTACCAGTGCATCTTGACAAGTGGGCTCGTTCAAGTGTGTGCTGCTTGACAAACCTGTGAAGTGAGGAGGAAAAGTGGTGGATTAGTATCACCGTCCTGACCCGCATCAGACACACACACACACACACACACACACGCAGGATGGAGTGACAGCCTGCCCAACAATTCAACTTGGAAGCTTCCGCCATTGTGGCTTCTATAGAAAACGCATCAAGGTCTTCTTCTGGTGTGTTCCCGCTTTCTTTCTCTTTTGAATGCATGGAATCAATCAAACACACACACGCACACCCACACCCACACACACACACATTCTCTCTCATACGTACAGGAGACTCACTTCCTGCTATTCAGCGGCCAGCGATCATTTAGACTTGACGTGCATTGTGGAAAACTGAGCTCTTTTCTTCTCCTCTTTCTCCCCTCTGCCTTTCTCTCTTTCAACTGTCTGTCATTAATGTCCACAATCTAGCGGTGGCGGCGGAGGAGAAGAAAGCCGTGAGCGAGGGATGAATTGATGGGATGGGAGGATAAGCACTCAGTGTCCTTTTCTTTAAAGATTTGTTATTGTACAGTACTGTCTCCCAGTCATTTTTGGGGTGGCTCTTTCCGTCTGAAAGCTTGTCCACGTGCTCTTTTGTACGGCGAAGCAATAAGGCCCCATTGAATGCGGCTGAATGGACCTGCCATCCTTAGGGGCTGAGAGGCCTGAGGACTCCTATTCTTTAGCCCCCCCCAATCTAATTGGAGCTGAAATGAAATGGAGGTTTCTTATGAAAATAGGCTTTGTTTGGCCGTGAGGCTGGTAATTCATAAACAATAAGCAGGGCCCTATTGTGCGGATAATAATATATTCATGCTGCTGGAGATGGGGAGAAGGCGAAGGGAAGGCTGAGGATATATAAGGAGGCGAGGCAGCAGTGGCGGCGGCAGGGATGGAGAGCGGAAGGGATGACCGGACACCAAATGGGAGGAAATTGGTAATGGTGGGGTCGAGGCGGACAACTCATTAGAGGAAAAGTGGTGGGAAGGCAGGAGAGGTGATGAGGGATAAAAAGAGCAGGGCAAGGCGGAGAAAGCGTGCACACAACGAGTCAATCTGGAGTGAGCGGGTCAAGTGCAGTGGCCGACGGAGGAGGAGAGATGATACTTGGTTCTGTCCACTCGCTCGCTCACTGTTTGCTTGACTGTGTCCCGCTTCTGATTGGATTTCCTCTCCCTCAAACTCTGTGGGATTCTTACTAAGTCAGCGGCAGGTAACATCTAGGAATATTTTCCCCCTGTTTGAGCCACAGGAAACTCTTTGGGGAGCTCATCATTTAAACTTTTGACTCTTTAAAAGTAAAGGTCGAAACTCATGGTGAGTAATCTAGGGGGCAGGCGTGTATTCGGTGTGTGTGTGTGTGTGTGTGTGTTGTCAAGTTTGATTAGTAATATTGATGTCTCTCATAATTAGCATCCAAGTAAAACTTGTATGTTGTATTCATGTGAAACCATGCATGTCATCTAATAACATTTAAGCCTGCAGACGTTTTATTGTAATTCACACTAACCGCGTTTGTGTGAATATGTGAAACGTATTTTGTGTTTTGCTTACTTGTATTTAGAATTTTGTATGGAGTGTTTAAAATTTTAATTAGTTTTATTAACGTTTAAATTAATGAAGCCACAAATAATATTTTTCATTTCTCCGATGTTTTTTTTTTTTTTAAATGTTAGAGGCGATTGTGTAAACGTCCGGCAGGTGCAATGTTAGGTTTCCTCCTCTAGATGTCAGCATTTATCAATACATTTCCTTACCCTGGATTCGATTCACGCTCCTTTTCGTTCCCGTATAAATTCAACGTATATATGGATGTATACTATTATAGTTTTATCAGTAAAACAAATATAACTTTAGATAACACAACATTACAAAAACAAATAAACAAAAAAAAAAACGAAATCATGGCAGCCACATTGAGTTCAGCAAATACCGTTCGTCACATTTTTTAAAATCATAAAACTGATATTTAATGTTTCCTGACTTGGCTTCTGCAAAATGCCACACTCCAGTAAAAGCTGTGTGTGTGTGGGGGTGTGTGTGTGTGTGTGTGTGTGTGTGTGTGTGTGTTATCTGCACTATACTTATTCCTACCACGAGATGGCAATGACACATAATGGAACACTGCAGAGTGGTTTGGGAGTTCAGTGTGCGGGTTCGTGTGTGTGTGTTTAACCTACAGCCTCTCAGTGAAGCGTCAGTCTGATTGGCAGGCGAGTGACGTATGTACTCCCTCCTTCTACCGGGGTTTTTGTTTGTGTTTATTTGTGAGGCGCAAAGTGGCTGTTGGCGGTGCTGGTCACTACAAGTAGCTGGCACTGGTGTGCCCGCTAATCAGGCTGTGGGCAAACTTGGGTGGCGCCGCTCCGAATGGGTTTGCTAGTTGAAGATTATCCCGAAATTATCCATGAATTATCCCCTAGAATTACGCCATTCCAGTTAGGCCTTGTCCATCTGTGGGAGCAGGGCCTGTAGTGTTAGTGTGTGTGTGTGTGGGGGTGTGGGCGTGCGTGTGTGTGTGCGTGTTATGATTCTGGCAACATTGGTGCATTGGATGTAATGGAGCGTGTTAATCCACATCAAAAAGCTATTAGCATCTGATTTTATTCACAGGTTCTTGTAAAAACTGATTTTTTTTCATTTTCATATTTACATCATAGATATATGCTTACCCAACAGGCCTGACACCCACTCCCAGCAAATAATAATAATTAAAAAAAAATCAAACATCCTCTAGCTATTTCGCCATTATTTTCCTCCGAGATTTGTTTGAAAAGTGGCACACTTTTGGAGCAATTTTCAAGCGCGTCATTAAAGTGATTTCTCCCATGCTGTCAGCGTCTGGGCTGGAAATCGGGGCGACTGCTCGCCTGTTTGTGCACTGCCAAAGCTGCTTGAATAGCTGTGGTGAGCCTCTCCGCGATAAGTGTTCACTAAACAGGTCACAGGATTGTCCCCCCAGGCTCAATCGGAGCGATTTTCTCGACTGGGAACACAAATTATCCCCTATATTTATCACCGACCACCAGCATCTGAACTGAGTTGCCCAATTTTTGCACGCTAATGCACATGCACGTCAGTAACAATACGTAGCAGATCAAAAGCTGGAAAACATGTTTTGTTTGTTTTTAAATTACACACGCGTAATCAATTGTGTCTTGTTCTTTAATTTTGATGCATTTGAGCATTTTTCATTTTTTCCCCTCCCTGAAAAGATTGATCATTTGACAGCTTCATTAGAGTTGACCTGATTATTGCAACCTGAACTTTTATGGTACTGTACATACTGTACATGTGGTCCTGCGATTAGAACGGTACAGACATATGAGGTATCTAGTGTCCAAACGGCATGCAATGAACTAGCGTACATTGCACACAGCCGGAAAAATCTGTTGCTGCATGCTGAGGAATCACTTGATGCAAAGGTTATTTTTTTCATTTCTTTGTTTTTCTATTAAATTCCTTCAACTCTTGTATTTGTAAAGGCTTTTAAATGTTATACTGTGAATAATGTGAAGCACATTGAGTTACCTGCTAGACACAATGTGCTACATAAATAATGTTGCCTTGCCTTGCCTTACTGCTGTACTGTTTTTCATTTGATTATTTAATATTTAAAAGTGTCTATAATACACACATTTACTGTAACATGTAGTCAGGTAATACAGGAATACTCACAGGCATATATTTTTTTTATGCTCTGCGAACACAGACGACTGCGGCTTACTGAGAATCTGTGACCACGTCTGTAGGTGTGCACACCACAACAATGTCCATTTAATTGAAGCAGAAATGTAGCAACAATTTTTTAATTCTCTACATTCTAATTAATTGTCTCGGTCATGTATGTTCTTTTTAAAGCATGATATTTTAGGTGGCTATTTTTTGTGGATGCTGGAACGGATGAATATCATTTCCATTCATTTTAAAGCTGATCTGAGAAACGAGCATTCTCATAGAAAAAATTAAACTTCTATCTTAAGCTAAAGTTTCTAAAATTTGACAGAGGGGCCGGACCAGGATCGGATGGATTGAGTGTTTTGGTATTTTAAATTAAATTTTAAATGAAAGTGAACAAAAGCATTGTAACAATATATATGTCTTTGAAAAACCACAGTATTTAGAAAAGAAAACATTAACAAGGTTTATTCATTTCATTTTTTTCAAGTTCGGCGGGCCGGATTAAAACATTTAACGGGCCACATATGGCCCCCGGGCCGTAGTTTACCCACACCTGATCTAAAGGCATCACTGTACCACTTGTGTTCCATTTGTGAGGCGCCACCAAAAGCCGGCAAGAAGTTCTGACCCGTAAAGAAACCAAAGCGTTTGTATGGTGTCATAATAGTCAGCATAAAAAAAAATATATAATATAAACTATTTTTAGCAACAAATCTATCTTATGAATCCACTCTCAGGTGACGATCTCCATTGCCATATAATCATAGCAGAGTTGTCGCAGGTAGATGATGACAACTGATGACGATAATTATGCTGCGAGGCCTTCGTGGACAACGAGCGAGGTGAAGCAGACTGTCAAGGAAGAGCGAGAGTGCAAAGGTTAAGTGCTCATTTTGGGGGGCGCTGTACTTCCTGCAGGGCCTTGATCCCCGACCTGTAGTGCAGAGCAGGGAAGTGTAAATAAAAAGTGTGAGCAAGAGAAATGGGGGAGAAAAAGGCTGAAGCTGCATGTGAGGTTGCAAGGTGAGCGGCGTAAGGCCGGGAAAAAAAAGGACTTGGGGGAGGAGTATTTGCCTCTGGCTGATGGTGAACAATTGGACACACGAGGAGGTTCGCACACACACCCTTGAACCACAAACTAAAATGGACTTTCCCACACGCACACACACACACTTGCACACACTTAGCGCTACAGTCCCAGCAGGCTATGAACTTCAATGCAGCTGTTGCTATGGCGATACGCCGAGTTTCTGACCCCCCGACTCCATTTTTCCTGCCGTTTGGGCTATTGAAAGAGATGATTGACAAGTGTCCAAATGTCAGACGACCCAGACCGGCCACACAGATGGGGGCTGACGGATGATGGGGGGAGAGGCGAGAGGGGGGGGGGGTGTTGCGTTTCATGCTACTTTTCATTCACAGAGAAGCCACTGTTGGTGTGTGTGTGTGTGTTTTTAATCAAAACATTAGGTATGCCTGCGCAATTGAATGAGATCCCGTATGAGAAATGACTTTCCGGAGATAATAGGACTCTCTTTAGTGTGACACTGTCACAAGAGTAGATGTCGTTTTTATGGGAGTAAAACAGGGATAAAAAGCCTTTCACAAAATGTCCTATGGGAATACAAAGTAACCAATTCATTGATATTTCTTCCTCATTATATTTTCAATATTTCTATTATACATATTTTGATGGCAAAAATATTTTCCGCTCATTTTATTTCACGTGTATTACTCTTATTTTTGTTAGTTACTGAAGCATTTTTTTTTTTTTACTATTGTTTCGAATTTTTAACAACTAAATATGAAACAACATGTAAATAAATTGAATACTTAAAGGTGAAGTCAAGTCAAAATCTTTCTTGAACACATGTTCTATGTGCCGCCACTTGTCAGCTTAATATTACATTTGAAGAATATGAATTAAGTCAATCACAGTTGCTCTGGGCTCGGGTACCAATCACCAATCACGGCTCACCTCTTTTCTGGGTTTGGTCATGTGATGGGTGGATTTTGCAGCATAATTCATATTCCACAAATGCAATATTAATCAGATGACCCCGTTTAGACTACTTGGGCCGCGTAGAACATGTTATTGCAAAGAAAATTATCAATTTGACTTCCCCTTTAGTCATATTGCTGTCTTCGACTACTTGGTCATCAAGTAGTGTAGTAGAGCACTCAACCAATGAATTGACTTATCGTTTTTATACCCACCCATCGTAAAGAAAAGCGCTGCATCATATCATGCGAGGTGTTTTTAATATTAAGACTTGGTAAATACTAGTTAACAACAGGATTCTCATCCCTCCATCCATACGTTTTCTTTATACATTATCCTCATTGGGTACGTAGACAAATAATCATTCACTCGCTCATTCATAATCATTTCCGCACAACGAAACACATTGGTTAGTATGCACATCTCTACATGAAAATCAAATATTAGAAACAATTGTCGAGGATGCATCCCAGTTCGTTCCTCACAAACCCAAATGATAAACATATTGTTAATACCTCAAGCGCTTGTCTTGGATCTCATGAGATTGTGTCAGCCAATGTTGTGGCTGCTCGTTGTACACACGCACACACGCACACACACGCGCGCGCGCACACACGCTCGCACGCATGTATTCACAAAAGAAGCTTCCAAATGAAGGCCTTTTGTTTAGCAGACAGGGTCATATATATTTGCTGCGTGCTGATAACACATGCCGGCCAAATCTGTGCATACTTTTTAGTGCATTTAGCGCTTTTTCCATGCACGACTCCGTGTGAATGAATCCAATTATGACACACATTAAATACTGTATGAATGAATATTGTTAGAAGGCTTGTTTTTATGTAGTTTAAAAAAAAAAATCCTCACCTGGTCTTTGAATACTCGCTCTCGCTCTCGCTCTCTCTTTCTCACTGTCGCTCATCCCTGGCTGTGTCATTGTGTGCAAGCTTGAAGGGATCGTTTTTATCTTGATCACCCACAGCAACACATTAACCTCTCCTCTCTTATCTCTACACTGGTCATTAGTGGCAAAACCCTCAACGTCCTATTGACAAGGGCCACACAAACTCCTCTCTGTCAGTGTGTGTGTGGTGTGAGTTATCGTGGGTGACATGCGGTTTGAGATCTGCTGAGCTAGTGATCTAAGCCGATAACATTATTTGTGTGTGTGTGTGTGTACTGCAGTAATATTTCTCGTTGAATGTGACGTGCTTTTTATTTGGATTTTGAAGTGGCCACGATCCTTTTCATTCCACAGCCGTCTATAAAATTTATGTGTGTTTATTTATTTACTGCCAGATGATATCATTGATGCTACTAAAGGCAGAAATCGCTCAGAAGCATCCCTGAACTAATGCCCGGCTACTTCTGCCTGTTTTTGTGCGTGCATGTAGTGGGGGGGGGGGGGGGGGGGACTATTCAAAAGGCTCTGGCGACATTATTTGGCCTAAGTGTGTTGGGGGTGGGGGGGGGGGGGTGGAAGACTACCTGCCTGTGTGTGTTTTCAATGGGTGGTTAGTGTCATACTCCAGTGACATATTCAAACTAAATTTGATGAATTTACAGAACAGCGTTTAGTTGAAACTCGTCTTAATTTCTTTTCCCTATGGCTTTAGACTCAGCAAGTGACTCAACATTTTTTTTCGCGTTTCATGAGGTTTACATGTTTTATGTTTATTTATGGTATTAACGGTCATTGGTCTAGGGTCTGTTTTTTACTTCATGTACAGCACGTTGTATGCAGCTCTAGTTGTTTTTAAAGTGCTTTATCAATCGTTGAATTGAGAAAAAAAAACAATAAACATTGAAATAGCCTTATTTCGCCAATGCAACAAAATGGCATCAACTGTATATTTGTAGTTTTATACCCCGCAAAAAACCCTCAAGCATAATAATTTGATTGAAGACATTTGTCGAATTGATTGTTGATTAATGGTGTCTTAAAATAGTGGACTTCTTGCTACCAGAAGAGGTGCTATCGATTCCCACTCAATTTGTCATCTTAAGAAGTGCACTGCTTTCTTTAAATTATAAAATATTTTTTCAATTGCTGAAATTTTTTTTTCTGCAATTAACCCATCATTTTCTATAGCCCTTGACCTAATTTGGGCTGCGGATGTCGTGTAGCCAAACTCTGCGGACTATTGCTTGGTCGTGAGCCAATCACTGGGCACAGATAGATAAACAACCTTTGACACTCATGTTAACACCCATGGACAATTTAGAGGCCGAAATGAACCGAACGTGCATGTTTTTGGGGAGCGCAGGGCTGAGTTTATAGCTCAGGATAATTTTTTGTTGTCGTTTTTGTTGACAGTGTTTTGGGGCTTTTGTGGTTCAAGGGGTACTTCCTGAAACATGCCACTAGAGTGGAGACAGTTTACAAAAGAACAGAAGCTGTTGCTTTGCGACTTGTTCAAAAAAAGCGACTCGTATTCCCAATGACAAAGAGAAGACATGAGACCAAATTATTTTAACGAGTTTTCCGAATGAGAAGAAAGGTTAGAAAACGGTGATTTATCACGACGTCGGAAACTTTCAACCCAAGACGCGTGGTTCAAATCTGTAAATATTTTGCCGCAATTTTTTGGGTTGTTTTGTTCACCCTCAATTTTGCGTTTGCAATTTAATATAAGATATATTTTTTTAACGTCTTCTTCTCATCTTTTTGAGAAAAATAAATCAATCTGTGCGGCAATAAACAATTTAGTTCCTAATACATAAATGTTTTAGTCTTATAGGTTACAGTCACCAAAATAAAGGCAATTGAGCCATGAATTAATATGAAAGGCAGTTTATCGAGCACATAGGTGTCAAACTCTGGCTTGCGGGCCAAATTTGGCCCATAAGCCTTACCAAATGACTACTATACCATTTTACATTCTATATAATAGTAACATTCAAAATGATAATAGTAATTTAAAAAACAAAACATAGTATTGCATTAATAAAACCACTTATAATAAAATTGTAATAAAAAAAAAAAATCAACATTTATATTGATTTTTTTTTTTAATTAAATGCTGGCCCGTTGTTTAAGTTTTACTTTTCGACCCTCTGCATTTGAGTTTGACACCCCTGATCTAGTAAGTCGGTTAGAGTTGTTAACTTACTCAACACTCTGACTTGTCACTACGACAAATTCACAAAATTGTGTAAAGTCTTATTGCAACAATATTGCAAACAACACTGAGGCTTTTGGCGCAAAATAAATCCATCCATTATCCGATCCACTTATCCTCACAAGGGTTGTGGGCACGCTGGAGCTTATCCTAGCCGCCAATAGATGCATAGATAGACACTTTACACTATTGTGCCGGTCCGTCCTGCATCCGCGACCTGGGCACCCTTCCGTCCTTACACTTTCATTCTTATTCATAAAAATGATCGCCCTCCATCGACGAGCGTCTTCTTCCTTTTAAGGTGCTTCCGTTGTTGCATTTAAGCCCCCGCCCCAAAAAACAAACAATAAACACAAGGGTAACGGCAGAGGTTTCATAATTCATAAACATTACTTAAAACCCACTGGCTGACTAATTTCCGATTCACATCCATCTATTGTAATTTTTGGATGACAAAACACCTGATTAAAAGCCTCTGATTTGTACTTACCTTAACCCCTTCGGACAAATAGCCGCGGGTCTTATCACTCGTATTATCTAGATTGTGTCTCCCTTCAAGTAGTGAGAGACAGTTGCACCTTTATTATGGGAAACTGCAGAACAAGCTTTCCCTTACTTAGATTATTTCAATGATGAGGTGTATGGAAGTCATTCGTCAACATGTCATTCATGATCACGTCACATCAAAACTAAAATTATTACACAACAGCAAACTGAATAGCCTACTTGCAAATAATGAAACAATTATGTAAAGATTGAATAAATAGAATTAGCACCAAAAAATCCATGTTAAATGCTATTTACACTCCTTAGTGCTGCAAAGCATGATGGGAGCGCATCAAATCTTCCTTTGAGAGTGAGAGTCAGTAGTACATGATAAGATTTCATTAGCTCCTCGTGCAAATGTTGAAATTCTATTCACGCGGCACTTAAGGGAAGTATGAAAACCCACATCCTGCCTTGCTTAGTCCGTCTTTTTTTAAAAACCTCTCCTATATGTCAACGAAATTCCCTTGTATGTGTATGTATATATGTAAATATAGAATAAACAAAAATTGTCATTTGAATATGGCATGCCACCATTGCAATGCCGATTAGAATTGTATGAATTGTTCAGCCCTAGTTACCTCGTTCATCAGTTACATTCGTTCGTCAAAATGTGAACACCTTGTGGTATGATGTGATGCAGCCAAATGTGCCATAACGGACTGCATTACAACCAGCGGAGGCACCCGCTGCTAGTCCTCTCCTAACAGGACGCATATGCAATACCCGCTCTGGGAAGTTGAGCTCGATCTCGGTCCACGCTGTGGTTTTCACACATTGGCGAGTTTCCCTCTGAAGTGTGGCCGAGTGTTGGTGCTAGTGACACTTTAGTAAGGTTAAAAGAATAATTGCGGCTCTATTTACCCCCAAACAGCCTCTCCTCATGCACGTAATTATCGTCCACGTGCACACATGCAACATGCAGCAAAATGATTGAGGCACAGCTCCTCAAATGAAAGCGCCGAGAGCGAGAGACTAATATTTAGGTAGTAACAGTCATGTGTTTGAGTGAACCGTCCTCTTGTGCCGCTCTTCAACGCAAAGCACTGTCAACCAGCGCCACTCACCCTGAGAGCGCCACGGCCTGCAATGACCTACCCATTGTGGTACACTGTGGACGCGTGGGGGTGTGTGTGTGTGTGTGTGTGTGTGTGTGTGTGTGTGTGTCAAAGTGAACCGTATACAGTATTGGGTGCAGTTGATTTGGCAAAACTATGATGACCATACAGAATTCTCAGCCTCTTTCCAAACATAGTAACAGGTGCTTTTGGCTTCGTATGCAAATATTTAGCGTAGATCTCCGTTTTTCTTCAGCAGGAATAACAAGAAGCCTCTTTTAAACGGAATTGGAACGTAATGCAGATTCATGTCACAGTGTCATGCCGTTTAGTATTTTACTGAGTCAAAGTGACTGCTGTGATGACTTAAGAATGGTTGAATTTTGTGATTGTCATGCATTTTATAATTTGTCATATTTAATTATTATCCCATTACATGTTTTATGTATGTTTTTAATGAATTTTAATAGCTTTTCTATAATTTTATAGTGTAATATTACTGTGTCTACAAATTATTTTTAATTGTTTTGTTGTTTTTGGGAGAGATAATTTGTCGAATTATATTGCACAAATTGAAGGTGTGATAAGTTACATGGAAATAATATTTCAACAAAAATCAGATGCAAAGTGATGTGAAATCCCCACTCAGCTTAAATTTGATCAACATAGTTAATATATTTTGTTATGCACCTTTCATGTCAAAATATACCCCAAAAAGTTGTAAAGATATACAAATCAGCTTGTCAAAACGGGCCGAAATCACGACATCATTTTACCATAATTCCACAAATACTCGTAAGCTTCACAAAAAAAAGTATTTTTTTTCCAAATCCATCCAATGCGGTTGAGGTCAAAGGCTCCAGCCTGACGAGCTGTGGTTCTGTAATACCTATGTTCAGACATTGGTGGCGCTGCTGCTGCATTATGACGAGTGGCCTCTAATATACTGGAGCATTACATTAGGAGACATTATCTAAATACTCAACAAACTTAAATTGAATTTAGGCCTCTTCTCCGTGTACTCCCCCTTCATTGGACCCCCCCTACTCCCCCTCCCCCCCATGGAGGATCGCATTCTCTCCTTATTGCTTATGCGGATCCTGCACTCTTTAAATCCAATCGGTCTCAATTTGACCTTTTTTTTTTTCCTACTATCTGATCCAGGCTCCAGAGCCGAACAGATGTACAGTACGTGCGTGTTTGACACACACGTGACCCCACCCCCCTGCCACAGTCGGGGTAACAGCATCTCCCCATTTGCCGCAGAATAGTCCAATTGGTGTGGAGCAACGGAGCAGGAACTGGCGTGAATGTGTCATTGATTAGCAGCGTTTTGACTAATCACCACATCTCATAAACTAGGGGCCGCCGATGTCAGCTGGAGCCCAAAAATTGAAGCGTGCATTCAAGCCCCCACCTCTCCAATTCCTTCAAGCCAAGCCCCCCCTTTCCTCGCCCCAATCTACCACGCTTCTCTCTTCTCCTTGCTTCCTTCCTTCCTCCTTTTTTCCTTCCTCTCGTCTACTCTCTTGTTTTCTTTTTCTTCCAAACTATAGATGTTTGGTGGCCCCAAACCCACCCCCCGCCAATACATCTAGATCCAAAACTTGGATTTGTTTGGATTCTTTTCTTTTAATTTTTCTTTTTACTATATGCTTAACTATGTTGCTGTTAAAAAAGGAAGGAAAAAGTTGATGCTGTAGTGTATATGTGATTGCTTGATGGTCAAGTTGTTTTTATGTTCTAACAAAAACGGGGCATTTTTTTTTTTTCCTGACTGGATAACAGCCCAAAGATGAGTAATAAATATAATAAAATGATCAAGATTCTGAGAGCGTTTTGAGGTCTCAATGTGAATTGAATAGCCTCCAATAGCCGTTCAATGATTTTATTTCTTAAAAATTCATGCAAAAATGTTTATTATTTTTTTATAGAATATTTTGAATGTTTATATTCTTTAGCATCACAAAAAAAATACTAATTGTATTAAATTACTTCATACGTTTTGGTTCTGCCATTCTTAATCAATCTACTTGTTTGGGTTTTATCTCGCCTACTACCGTATTTTTTCATAATAGTGTGATAGTATATTTAAATCATTCCACCTACTCACATGTTCACCTTGTTGGCTATGAAACAAATAGGAAGATGCGTCTTTTTTTTTTTTCTCTCTGCTTCTAATTCATCTCACCTCTCCGCTTTTAAATAAGAGGAAATTAAATTAGCGCTTTTGGAGACCCGCGTGTTGTGTAATGGGTATTAGTTATCATATTAATTAGCATCTGTTTGACACCGTGTGTGGCGGCCAGCTGGGAGCATGATGGAGGACATGCGGCGCGCACGTTAAGCGTGTGTGCGTGTTTGAGGCCGGGCGACTGAGACTGGCAGCGTTTGATTTGTTGTGTTGCTAATGTGACACTGATTATACAGGTCATGGTGAAAGGGAAGTTGTGAGACGCTTGCACTTTTGCTGTGAGAGCAAATGCATATGCGATCAAAGTATATGTTGATTATATATGCATACATAACAGTGCCATACATACGTCTTTAGGTGAAAAAAAATGGCTAAATTGGTCTTTAATTGTTGCCTGAGAGGGCTGCGGTAGAAATAAAAAAGAAAAAGAAAAGAAGTTCTCACATTTAGGTGCTCTCACATTTAGCTTAATGATGTTTGCAGGAAAAATGTGTATTTTTAAAAAGCGGTCTAAATGGTTTGCGTAAGAAAATTTGAACTGAAAAAGGTGACATCTGGGTGATGTTGTGGAAAACCGCACATATTTTGGTCAGAAAAACTTCCAAAGATTTGTTTCTTGACAATCTTGCTTTAACAGGTTGTAAGGAGAAGCGATGCTTGTGCCAAAACACGTCTTGTGCTCTGGCAACAAGGACTGTGGACCGTGCTAGAATAGTAGCGCTGTCAAGCGATTAGATATTTTAGTTAATTAATCGCAAACAAAGCCGTAATTAATTGTGATTCATCACATTTTTTCAACTACTTTTTATTAAGCTTCTAACATGTATTTACTTGACTGGTACCTTATAATTAATGTAAAACCACCAAATATTAAGTGTATTTTATAAGTGCTTTCTTTGATCCTTGAATACCACATTCCCACTGTGGGCTTTGGTAGAATTTGAATCCCAAAAAATAAATGAAGTAGGAGTTTTGCAGACATTCACCTTTTTAGCTAAAAACAAAATTGCTTTCTGCTGTAGAGTTTGAAAATGAAAAAAAAAGCGTAAATCTGTGCAACGTTTGTATGGAACATCACAGTTTGGTTTAAAAAAAAAAAAATACTGCCTAAACTGGCTGCTGCAGAAATGGAAAACTAAAAAGTTGTGAGCTAGGTGTTTTATGAAATAAATAAGTAAAATTCAAGTAAATTTAATTCATTTTAAACGGGCTTGTTGTAGGAATGAAAAATGAGAGCTGTAGCGCTGATGCAAAACCACACCTCTTTCAGCAGTGGAACATAATAAAACATGAGCTTGTCGAATCTCGTTGCCATGGAGATAAGAGGTTAGTGATTTTGACCTATGCTATCATGCTAGCTTTGCTCCCACAGCTGTAATTTCAAATGAGTGAGCGAGAGAGGGGGGGAAAAAAGTGTTTCTCAGTGAATTGATTTGTCCCTATGTTTATGAGTAGATAAGTGCACTGATGCTGAAATGGAGGGTTGTTTTCATGCGGTGACTCTTTTGTGTGTATTGTGTTTATCTAGGCCAATGTTGATGTCGGCGGTACTGTAGCTCTTTTTCTCCCAGCGGGGGTCCCTCTTTTTTGCGCTCCCGTCCATGTGCGTCTGCAATTTGGACGTGTGCGCCCCTCAACCTCCGCCGCAGGTAAATGCGAATGCATGGGAGACATGTGGGAGACGCGTGATCATGCGGCTAGCTGGCAGTGGCATAAGCGCTCGTCCAAAAACAAACAAAAACATACGTACAAGTGGTAAATTTACCACAGTTACATCAACATGAGGCCTACATCGCAAAGTTAGCACAATTCTGATTGCTCATTAAGGATTTTGCGCTTGAGTGGTTATATCATGGTTTCATTTTACGTGTGGCTTGATTGGTAGTAATGAATTAGTTTAGCTTGGAAAACCCCAAGCATAAGAGCCAAAAATGACACCTCCATATTGAGATAGTTCACTTTAATGGCAACATTTTCAACACAAGAATAGATCCATGATGGGTCCAACGAGACGCTGGACAATTGATCCACATTGGACAACAAGAAGGACACAATGAAAAACAATGCAATAATGCGCAGCAAAAATTTGCAAGGGATCAAGCAGAAAAAGCTAATTTGGTGCACACGGGCATTTTATGCCACACTTTTTACAGAAAGTGTCCTTACACAAGTTTTGTCAAGCCCTCATGTGCACAACTGCACAAGAACAGGCAGGCACTGGTGTGCGCGCAGTGAATATTTCCAAAAAAAGGAGTGATTTACATTTGGAGAGGAGACATTAAAAACCAATGACATACCGAGTATTCTCAAAGCCCACAACGTGGGAGATGATCTTAACTGCCCGAGGGAGTATCTGCTTTCTCTCAATACTTTGCGTTTCTTGGTGGGTGCAGGCGACCGCGGTGTGGGCATTATGTCCATAATGCAAGCAGAGTCCGCACTTGTTAATTAAACCGCTGAGACACCGGACTAGAGCAGCACTCTGAACTTCATCCGGTTCAGAATCAAACGATTCTTGATAGATGGGTGACACTAAATTGTGAAGCAACTAAAGTGGGTGGAGACGGCATCATTTTGAGGCTTCATCATGAAAAAATTTTATTGCTGCACGCCGCTTTAATCGGAATTAGAACATTTGCAATACAACGCAGACTCGTGGAAATTAGATGAAATGAAATTCAGGTCGGTACCTCTGCATGTCCCAGACATTGAGAGTGGATGTTTTTAGCTACCAAATGTTAGGGACTTTATATACTGTAGACTAAGCCTCTAAACACAATACACACAAAAGAGTCACTCTCTAAGCTACGCGCGTGCGCAATCGCGCACTGCTTGCACACACTCAGCGCACAAGAACGTCTATGCAGCGCACAAAATAAAATAAAACAGAAACGCATTACTTAATATCTAATTTTAGAACTGATATAATCTAGTTAATTAGACCAGTTATATATATATATTTGGTACCATTTTGCAATGTAACTTAATGAGTGACAGGTGTCCAGCCAATAATGGCGTACAGTTCGTGTACGGCTACGCAGCCAATCAGAGCAGGACGTCGCGAATGCGCCCTGCCCATATGCGCCGTGCAGGTTAGCTAGCTAACAACAGTGCAGCGGAGTTAAGAGACGCAGATGCTAAACCCTTATCATGGCGAAACGAACGGTCAGTGACGCATCCACTCATCAAGCCAAAGTAAAAAAGAAATGTGGTTCTTTTAAGATGGAATGGCTGTCGGAGTATGTGAAAATAGAAGAACAAGCGGTGAAACTGAGTGAGATTTTTTTCCTTTTCGAGTGAGAAAGGTTTACTCTGCAAAACATGTTGCGAAGCCAAAGTAGCAAATGAGTTTTCCGAGGGAAAAATGTGGACTGAATGGAAGTTGGACTACCTTAAGCGTCACATTCAGCAGAAATGTCATTTGAAAGCTGTTGGAATTGTACGAAGACTCAAGATGGGACAAGGGATCGGTACATTATTGCGGGAGAGCGCAAAAGACCGAGAGAAAAAGAACGAGCTGACACACAAAACAAAATCTGACCCCGAGCAAGTTAAAGTTCTCATTGACAATGTTTGAGCTAAAGGAGATCTCACAGCTTGTGGATATTTGTGCTACATTTCAAGCTTCCAGTGCAGATTGTGAAAGAGGATTCAGTTTAATGAATCACATCAAAACGGCATCCAGAAATCGTCTTGAAGTGGCACATTTGGACCAGCTGATGCTCATAAAGTCAACGCAAGTAGCAGAGGCAGTCATCAACCTGGACAATGTGTACAAGCATTGGAGAAGCAAGAAGGACAGACGGGGACAATGAGGTAAAATTTAAATCAGATTTGTGCATATTCTAGTGACATATATTAATCATTAAATGCTGTTACTATTAGATAATTTATGGGCAGGGTTTCCACTACATGTAATTCCTTTGCAGGCGTGATACTGGTGTGTGGCCACAGCGTGCACATCTGATGTTGCTCAGGGAGCTTGTGTGTCTGCTCAGACACATGAAAAATTAAGTTGTCTGTAGTTTTTAACTTAATACATTAGTCATTACTTTTTTCCCCTCAACATTCATTTTTTTCTTTTCATTGGGAACATAATACTCCTTTGTGCGATTTCAGTAGTATTTTCAATTAATATTGGGAAATACGGCATTTTTCAGCAATTTGTTTAATTTATCAGCCGATGATGCCTGATCAAAAGCACACAAAAATAAAGATTGCCTATGAAGGGGTGTAATTTTTCCTTTGACGAAAGATGAGTGAAAACATTTGAAGATGTACCATAAACTGAAAAAAAAAATGGCTCATTGCTCATTTACATGTTCTCCGCAAGAAGTGTAGCTTGCATGCTTGCTCGTAACATTCAATGAGGCTTCTGCACCTCTCAGCAGGTATTTTGGCACATTCTTCATGAGTTGTCTGCTTTCGCCACACTGTATGGTTCATTTTCTTCCACAGATGTTCAATAGGATCAGGTCTCAGATGTATATGTGTGTTTTGGGTCATCCGGTTGCATGACCCATGACCTGCGACTGAGACCAAATTTTCTGACTCAGGGCAGCACATTTCCCTCTTGAATACCTTGATAGTTTGCAATTCATTGTACTCTGCATAGATTCGAGAGACCTTGTGCCAGGTGTAGCAATGCAACCCCAGAATACAACAGAGCCTCCATGTTTCTCAGTAGGAGCAGTGATATAGTGATAGAGCTGTCCTCCCCTAAAGTTTCGGGTTGGGTGCCCACCGTGTTCCTGGTTAAAAAAAAAAAAAACGAGTCTGGAGCCCTGGACTCACTGTTCATTATTTCAGTTCTTATTGATTTACATATCTAACGAGCAAGTAAAATACTTAGCTACAACTTTTCCATTCTTCAGTTGCAGATATTTTCTAGCACAGACTACAGAATTGCTATATTGCGATTCATTTGAAAAATATTGCAAGTGCTGTGCAAGTCCCGCCCCCTGTGTCAACCATATGGAAGATGACTAGACTGTGATCTGTCTGACTTTTCGGGATAATTTGTCAGGCCTGCTGCGGTGTGGGCGTGAACGTGTCAATCACCGCTCTGACAGGGCCTCGGATTGCTTGTCGTGTTGCCCGGCAGCCACAGAAGCGGATGCGTGGAGCTCGAGGGCCAAGCGGGGGTCAAAATCTGCCCACCCCCCTCCCATCGTATGTGGTCGACGAAACGTCGCTTCGTTGGAGGTCAGTCGGAGGAGCTGATCCAATTCTGTGTGTTTGGGTGTCGCACAATGATGTGCTCACCTCTGTCACATACAGGTCAGGAAAATCGGATGGAGGCTCACAACAATGTGGCGGGAGGTGATCGGGGGGTTAACGTGAGAGGCTGACGGAGTGTAACCTGTGTGGGTGCGTGCGCGTGTGTGTGAGAGGGCACGTATGTATAATGCATGGAGACACCAAACAAGGTTGTGTCCATCTTTTCTTCACTTGTCACAATGTACCGGACACCCAGTTGACCCGTAAAGGCCCCTTTAGGGAGGTACTGAGGGGGTGACTTTGTCCTAGTAGCCTTCCATATTCATTGTTTCTGCTCTTCCTCGACCCATTATCACACTGTTTATGAATCGTACTGTCTTTCCAAATCGATTTCTCCGCTGCCATCATCGGGGACACGTCTCACCTTGCTTCTTCGTGCCAATCAGGTTTGTTTGTGTTGGATAATCCCACGTGGCCTTGTCCTTAGTGTGCGCTATATAATACAAATCCATTAAAAGCCATTTCTCTTGCTTTACCTTCACTCGTGGGAACAATGCGACGCACCTGAAGACGGACACGCGTGTGTGTCAGTAACTGTGCATTCAACAGCATAAAGAATTGTGTCCGTTGGTGGTGTCAGCAAGGAGGGCTTGACAAATGGATGTGAAAGAAGTCAAATAAATCACACATTGTGTATGATTTTTTTTTTTTTTTTTTGCATTATATGCAGTATAATACAAATATTGAAAGACTGAGCAAAACATCACAAATCAAGCGTTTCTCCAGCTAGGCGATTTGAAATTTAACAAAGAATGCATAGAAAGATATTCCAAAACACCAAAAGTATGTTTTGATTTAATTTGGAAAACACGAATAAGTAAAATGTGAAATGTTTGTAGTCAAAAAACAACAGTGAAATCCAGTCTTGGGCCAAAAATGTATAGAAAAATATCCTCTTAACCTGGAAATACCCAAGAAAATAACAGGACTATTCGAAACAGTCTTCGCAACAGGGGGGAACTGTGGGCACCGGGTACCCTCCATGTTCTTGATATATCTCACAGTGATGGGACATTGTGATTTCCTTATGTTGGCGAAATGATCATTTGAAAAATGTGAACGCTGGTAGAGATTAATTGAATCAAGTGTTGCATATTGATTTTTTTCCCAATTATTTTGACATTGTACTGATTAATTATCAAATAAAAGAACTGCCGCATAGTGTGTATCAAACCTGTTACGTTTTGCGTTGTTCAATAGTAACGACATTCACAATGGTTGGTGACTTCTGCTTTACATTAAGAAATTTAAATAATTCAACGATTCGTATAGTTATTTTACTTATGTAAAGGAGTAAGAACGGGGTCGGGGCAGACAATTCTTATGAATAAGGCCGGAGGGTCGAGGCCGGAACGGTACAGAGATTGCGGCTGGAGGGCGGGGGGGACTGACGGGCAAAAAAGGGTCAAGTGCCCATCTCTGCAAATAAACAAGTGGATTTCTTCTTTTTATAGCATCAACAGTTTTTATTTCCTAAATTCGCATTGTGTATAGCAGCAAATTATTTTCCCTGCCTAGAAGCTTATTTAAATTCATTTCAAGCAAAAACAACTAAAAACTACTGTATTGTAATTTTGAGATTTATTGTCAAAGTAAGAACTCAGGTTACTACTGTAAATGCATTACTGAAAAATTATAAATATTTCATACAATATGAATTTATTTTTAACCTTATAGGCCTCTCCTCGTGGCTGACGTCCCAGACAGAATCCAGACATTTATTAATTTGTCTTCCATTTTCAGTTGGATTTAATGTTGATTATATTAAAATCATTTGTGATATTTATCACACTAATGAAAATTAAATAAGAAAATATAGCTAAATACATATAAAACAAACTTGCTATTCTCAAAGTGGACTTTAACAGTAAAGTTAAATAAATTCTACCTTAAACTGGTCTTACATAAAGTATAATACAAAAACCTTATTAGATTACTTACCGTTTTAGTCAATCGTTTGTTATGAGAACAGGTCGAGCAAATTGCTTCTGGAACAAAATAATAAATATCATCCGATAAATAAATATGTTGCAGCTTTGTGGTGTGACTAACATTGGTGGCTCCTGCTTCCAGCGAGCATTCACCTTGTCCAGTCAATATTCCATAGAAAGTGTCGTATGGTGAACATGTTCCCTAGATGAATGCCAACTCTGTCATCAATGTCATGTCACTGATGTCAAGCCTGTGCGTGCGGCTCGCTTTAAGCCGCTCTGATTGGCTGAGAGGTGTACCTCAAGTTTATGTCTCTTAACCTCTTATGTATACTCTTTTCTGGCCCAGAGGCTCACATATAATGTACACTAAGTGTCATGTGTGTGCGCGCGTGTGCGCGTATTGAGCTGCGTCGGTGTCCTTGAGTGTGTGCATGTGAATCCAGCGAGAACTGCCATCTGTTGATGAAGGCCGGGAGACCGTTGGGGCCATGCCGCCCAACTCTTGTCACTGGCAGCTGTGTGTGTTTGTGTATCCACGTTTGGGTGTCAATTTTGGCCATCAAAAGTTGTTACAAAACAGCAACGGTTGTCATTTGTTGGCACTTGCTGCTGGAGAGCCAAACGCTAAGGGGATTCTGTTCTACTGAGAATTGACAAGGATTTTGTACAAAAACTCGAACCCCGAACCGCAGAACAGTGAAGCAGATGTGTTTACCACTTGAGTTGATAAGTCGGCATGCAGTATTTTGAACTATATTTTTGTGGCTAAATACGACATTTTGGGTATGGGGGAAGAAATCCAGGACAAAAAAAAAAACAGAAATATGAATAAATATTGAAAATTTGAAAAAAATTTCTTTGCTTCAAACTGTTTATCGGGGTAGGATAGTGGATCTTTTACAGTAAATGCATTAAAAATGTAATATTAAAAAAAAATGAAAAACGTGTATGTATATTTATTTATTTTTGCACGTACAATATGCATGTATTTTGTCCATATTTAAGAAAGCATTTTTGTCTGTTTAGGGAGTACATCTAACATCTATGACATGAGATAACTACAATTATAACTCCCCGTTTTTTTTTCCTTTTCTTTTTTTTGTGTGAAAAAAGTGAATTTGAACACAACCTAGATGTGTGATGCTCAATGGCACAATTTATCATTCTCTCTTTTGGTCCAAATTTTCCTCATGAGCAAAATCTCAGTTTGAGAGCCTCTCGACAATGAACACCTTCAAGGCTATTCAACACTTCAGATATTCCCATCAGAAAAGTATTTTTTTTCCACGCAATTCAAAATTTATTGGTCACCACCAAGGCTGTTTTTCCATCGGGAGGCATTTGTTGAAAGATTGATGCCGTCCACGACACATCCAATAAGAACCATTTTGGAAATGAAATAACATATTTGAACAATCACAAGTTTTCATTTTCTGCGGCGACATAGTGTGAGCTGCTTCTAATAATTTGAAAAAAAACACTAAATATAAGGGAACCAAATAATTATAAACAGCTGTAAATATGATTAGACTATCATAACAATAAAACGAAACCTTACATTAAATTTTCTCTTCTCTCCCTTGACTCATACGCACCCCCCCCTCCACTGCCGCACCCCTTTTCCAATCCCAAGGGCAAGCCAGTGGCTGACAGCTTTGTTTGTGTTCTCCACTAAGTGATTTTTAATCAACTTGTCTGCATGAGTCCTCCCGAGGGCCCAAGCGTTTAAAGACAACCGGGCCTGCTTGGACGGCTCCGCGCGACACTGGACAGCCTGGGGATTCATATTCATTCATTATTTACGTAAACATCTTTTGAAAAATGATCTATCAAACAATCAAAATAATCACACGAGCCCCTTTGGGTCCTTAAACCAACATGGTCGCCGCATAGTTCAGTTGTTGGTGTTCATCGAAACACTCTGATGTCATTCAATAATGATTATGATGTTGGCACACATATGACACTTTATTAATTGTCAATTTCATTCATCATTTATCACGCTAATAGCGAGTATAAATCGTCAGCAACCTTGTTCCGCCGAGAATTTAGAAGGATTTAGTGCAAAACACAATATGCTTTAATGAGATGTTGACAGGAAAAGCTGAATTTTTTTATTATTTAATCATGTTTGTACGCATGTAATTACAATTGTATATAATTACTGTTAATACAATTTTTAATAGCTCCCCCCCCCCCCCCCCATACAAAATACAACATTTTTAGTTTACTTGCATTTGGCTAAGAGTTGCAGTTGATAGCACAACCTTGTGATTTTAGCATGAGACTCGACATTTTTTATTGTATTTACTGTTTTTATGTTATTTACTTATTGATTAGTTGTCTTTGTTTTATTTGTTATTTGTTATATTTATGTTATGGATTTGAGATAAAAAAAAAAAACAAGCATATAAAATGGTCATGAAGCGGCAGAAGCAATAAGCAAGTTGTGTGAAATTTCACACCTTTGAGTATAAAACCATATTTTGCATTGTAATTAGTAGAAATACCACACAAATGATAACTGCTCTTGTTTGTCAAACGCCTTTTTCACATGTCAAATCGTATTCTCTTTATAGTTGTGTTAGTGTTAATATTACATTGACAGTTTATGTTGGATATTCAGCATATATTAAGACAAGATGATACCCCGTTATTTATCCCCAAAGGGGAAATTAAAACGTTACAGCAGTACAGCGCACTTTGAACATTGTTAAACAAAATACTTCGATTAAAAAAAAACTGTTTTATCTTCTGCCACTTGAATGGAAAAAGTGATTTTGTTTTTGGCACAACGGCAGATAAAAATGACCAAAATCTTACGCCATACCTAACCAGTGTAATCACCACGTGAGTGAATTAGATTAAATTTAGTCATTTTGAAATGAAATGACCCAGCTTGAACGTAGGTAATCTTAAAAATAGAGGACCAATTCAATCGCACGCCAGAATGTAGCCTGAAACAAGAACCGCTGTGAATGTGTGACTAACTTGGTTGTGTGGTTAGTTTGACACAGTTTTTGCTTAAAAGTTATGTTTTTTTTTTGTTTGTCTTTGTCATTTCCAAGTAGTGTGTAGTTCAATCTTTATTGATGCAGAATAAAAGAAAAATCATATTTAAGTGTCTGAATGAAGGGGAGGGAGTTCACTGCTGGCCCGAATTGAACGACGAATGCTTTCGGGGTCAGGGACAACATAAGTATGCTCTGCTCGTCTCACTTTTACCTCTTTCAACACGAACATTGATGAAGTTGAGTGGTATTTTATTTAGTTTCATCATTTTTTTTTCACTTTTTGAAGGACTTCACTTTTCTTTGGAGGACAATGTAGCGAGTAAAAGAGCTTGTTTCTCAGACATTTTTCCGAGCTTTAGTTTTACCACCGTGGCCGTCTTTGGGCAGAGTAGAGCAATAATAATAACGACTTTAGTCTGTTAAGGTCTAATTAGAGTAGGATTTTTCATTCATTAGATGTCGCCATGGTAGTTGTTTTGCAACAATGCCACTCCATTCTATTCCAATTTTTGTACGCACAAAACATGTTTTCGTATGCGGTTTTTGACATTATGCTTACGTAGTTGTGGCATAAATCTAACGCCATAAAATAGGTTGATCATATCACCAAGGCCCACTGCGTGACACCGTCGTATTGGGAACACCCCGGTTCTAACTGGATCCTTCTCATTGGTCGACTAAACACTGTCAGGAACGCCCCAGTGGGCGTTCGTGTGTCTTAACAGTAACGCCCCGGCTGCAGTCGGACCCTTCTCCCATTAGTGAGGACCTTTCATTTTTGTAATCAGATGTTGGACTTGACCCCTATTGTTATACCTAAATCTTAATTGTAAATTATAAAAAATAACGTAAAATGTTGTTAAATAAAATAGATCTTCAAGCTGTTTGTGCTATATATATATATATATATATATATATATATATATATATACGCACACACATCATTGGTTTAAATATTACAAAATGTCTGACGCCAAATAAATTCTGATGGATCGTCGTCTGGTAGAGATGTTAAGCCAATCGCGCTCCTTATTATGAAGTGGGATTAGTCTACAGATGATGTGTGTTATTATATTATTTACATGTTAAATCCCAGACAGAGTGCCAGCGTCTACTCAACCTTATCAAAAAAATCCGGCGCGTATATACAGGTAGAACAAAGACATGCCACTTAATGTAATACGCGAATGTGATGCTGGAGACTGGATTAGTCTATTTTTTGCTTTGTGATTAGCAGTGTGTCACAACTGTATCAGGAAGCCAAGTGAAGGGACCACGGCCTGAATTCCGTATGCATTCATGTTCTTATTTATTTATCTGCCGTTGTCTCGATCCCGAGCAAGTCAAGGACTCTGGCTTTATGCGAATTGGTCACGTTGGCAGACGGATTTGGTGCATTCCCATTGTTAAACAACCTTCAAGGAGAATGGCTACTGCTACCCAATATTACCTATCACGCTGTTCACCACGCACACTGACGTAAGAGATGAGACATGACAGGCGAAAAGAGAGAGAGCTCCCATGTCCAGACTGTCACTCCTTGTTAGAGACAAATGATAAGGGTCTAGGTTTGAAAACGGGAGGAGAATTTCAGATACATTTCCATAGGAATTTAAAATCGGGAATTTGGGAAATATTCCATTCCATGGGAATTATGGGAATTTATCAGGTCATTTCCAGGAATTGAGGGTTATTATTTATAGGGCCTGAGCTATCTGGATTTTTTGTAGGCTGATTCCGATCTTTGGCAAAAAAATGTTCAGATAAATGATTAGTTGGCCATATATTTAAAAACTAAATAACTTCAACATTTCAACAACAAATTGCTCTATTGCGTCTACTAAATTCACAAACACGCTGAACAAGACCATTGCCCTGTCATGAAAATGAAGATGCACCTGTTTTTACACTGAGCGTCGACTACTTTATGTCACCAAATTTGCATTTAAATCGTGGGTGAGGCATATTGTTCGTATATTGAAAAATTTGTAAGTCACTCGTATCTCAAGGCACCGCTCGAGGTAAATTTGTGGAAAGTGAATGTCAAATAGGCGTCAGCTCACATAATGTTCAACAGGAGTCAGGGCATGAAAAACTAAATAGTTGAGTTTAGTTCTGAGCTAAGGTGGAGCAATATGCTAAGCTAACGATAGCATGCATGCTTATTTCTGTGTTGTTTCTGTAACAGTTTTGGAGGACAACTCTGGAGGTTAAAGGAGATACTTGATATAAATGTTACGTTATGAAACATTTGCATAGTTTCTCCGCATGACTGCAAGAGAACACGTGAATGTCATTTTGTTATAACCAACGTTTTTGTTGGACAGCCACCCTCGTTTGTGACTTGTCGTGTTTCTCAAATGTGGGAGTGACAGAAGTGAGAGTCGCCATTTTTCATGGGAGGCATCTGCTGACTGTGGCACGGGATAAAATGAACACGTTCGGCAAACACCGCAAGCTCGCGCCCATTTGTCCGGTCGCTTGCTGTGCTATGTAGCAAGCTTCGGCTGTCTCTGGATCTTCCAGAAGCAGCTGCGGAGGCGCGGAGATAACTCTTAACTTTGTTTTGACACTTTTGATTAAGGACCATTGAAGGAACACCTGTATGGCGGGCGGGAACAATGCGCCGAGCCCATAGAGAGATTGATTTTGTGCATTAGAGAAGCAGCCTTTGTCTAAAGCCACGAGGCCCTTTGTTATGCTAACCAGCCGTGGAAGATTTCCAATTCAATTTCACCTGAACGCTGGTCAGCCGCGCGCTCCATTGTATGGCGTCCCCCGGGCCCGGTACCCCACCTCCACCAAACCCCCCGCCCACTGCTGCTGCTCCCCTGTCGTCTCTCAAACTGCAATTCAGCTGCTGAGAGGTGTATATGTGTGTGTGTGGCCTAGATTGACAGGCAACCGGATACCATTGCCACAACATCGGAGGCATCCCGTCCTTGTGTGCTCAGCGGGCCACAGAGAGGATGGCGGCGAAATGAAATGAGACGATATTAATTATCCTAATCCTGATAGTCCTCTCTGGAGCCCCCCCCCAGGCTCGGCATCTCAGGAGAGGACCCCGTACGGTCAGACAGAAAGAATGTCAGAGAAGTGAATGGAAAGCCAATAAATTCATCGGAGAATTTAACAAAAACGCTGCTTATACTGAATAAAGTGGATCTATTGTTTGGTCTTTCACATTTACTTTGATTGGCCTTCCATTCCCAGTGCATCACTTTACTCCCTCTAGAAAAATGAACTCTTCTTCCATCATTTTTTTTTTTTTTTTGCTATCTCAATTTACTAAACCTTAGAAATGAATGTCACGTCCCGGTCTCCTTAACGTCGGAGGATCTGCCCTAAGCACGAGTGAAGGATGCGTTCTGAAAATTTCATGTTATAATCACAGAAACATGCACCGAAAGCATCCGAAGATATAAAAGCTCAAATATTTTCAATGCTTATGCATCTTCAGATAAAAAATTTGTCAACAGAAGCAAACAAAATGAATTTGAATGCATACTGGACCTGATCAAATGGACTTAAAATGACAACATGCTAATATTAATTTAACTGCAACATTTTAGGGAGTGGTTGTGAGCATTGAGGTGATTCAAAAGATTGTCTGAGTTGTATTGGTGTCGTCTGCATTATGTGAAGACAAGGTCATTTCAGATGGTCCCTGATTTAAGATGGTCCCGGTGTACGGCATGAAGAATAAATCGTCATATGGCAAAAGAAGGCACACTGCGTTACTGCAGTTTTTCATTAAATTTAGTAATATTCAAAAAATGTTTTTACTTATAATTTACTTTGAGTATCACTTAATAAATGCATTGGCATGGGTCAGTGATGGACTTGGGCACGTTCAGTTTTTCATATAAATTTGCATTTTGTCGCCAACATAGGGATTGAAGTCCATCTGAGGAAGCCAATATTTCGGATTCAACTCATGTTTAAAAAAAAAAATAAGCGGAATATGGCTATATTTCTGATATGGTCTTCATGGTTGGTGAAATGGAAAATGGGCTGTCTCGTGTGCGGCGCTTTTCTAGATTTGGTACTCAATGCGCTTCACACTGTTTCCTCATTTACCGAACATTACCTAAAAGAACACAAAATTGACTGAGAATCAAATTTTTCTCTGTTTACTTGGACTAACTATCGTCATTTTAGAGTAAAATGCAGTCTAGGGAATTTACTGTGTTTCTTTGCCGCAATTTACTGGAGTGAGAGATACAATTCACGCATTTATATATAATGAAAAGTATGTACGCTAGCTATAAATTCTGTGAGTTTTGGTACTCGGTGAAAATACAAAAAATTTTCAGAGAATAAATATTTTACCAATTTCCTCACATTGTTTTTTTTTGCCTCTCCATGCATACATTTGTAGCATGTCACATGCTATTTTAGTGAATCAGAAGGCTGAAAAGATTTCCATTACATTTTGCACTTTCGGCCGAGTGTTATATTAAAGGTGAGCTTGAGCTATACAAGTCCGTGTAATTCCTCCATTTTAATCAGAAAAGGTTTTGAAATATTAGGCCCACTTCAGTACGATCTCTTAAAAAAATCTGATAAAACTAAAGGAGGAGCTTTTTTTTTTTAATTGAATATCTCTCCTGAAGAGCGGCTGATAATTGAACCGGCGGAGCAAAGGCTGGCCACATGAATGGGCCTGCATTACGCGGAGATTTGCATTAAGATCAACTTTGTATGCTGCGCATTAAGGAAAAACTTATTAACCTCCTAATTATGTCGATGGCCTTCTTATATTCAGTATCATCTATTTGATAACATGATTCTTCATTGGTCAACAACAGAAAAACTCCCCCCTCATCGCACTCGCAGTACATCTCGGGGTCCTTGTTGCTGTTTAGCATTAATTGGTTTGTCATTTAGCAACGTGTTTGTATGGTTGTTTTGCATCACGATCATCCGTTGCGCTGTAATGAGGCAGAAAGTCCTAATCCTGGCCTCAAGTGCAGCGTGCAGTTTATTATTGAATTTGAGCGACAATCACGCTCGTTTGATCCGTGATTCAGAGTGTGTCGCTGTTCAATTGTGATGCGCTCTCGTAGGGGGAGGGGCTTTGGTTTAGGGGGTAAGAACTAAGTGTAGAAATAGTTTTCGTTTCTTGTTCTTAGAGGGTCTTCTCTGAGGAGACCCCTGCAGGCACTAAAAACTGACATCCTAAGCCCCACCCCAGACCTAAAATCCCACCCCCACCTACTATCGCAAAGACGAAAGCCCCTTTTGCCATGTAAAAGCCAGCATTTCCTTGCATCACTGCCTGTAAAAACCTTTTTCTTGTCATCACAGGTAGTATGTGTGAGTCAATAATGCGGAGAACACTGACTTAATGATGGGATATTCAGACTGCACAAAAAGGCAAGACTTAAATAAAAGTGCAAATCAGAGGATTAAGAATATATTCAGCTCTGTAAATGTGTTGCAATGCCAGTCCTGGAACTTTTCCGACGCAGCAGAGTGGAGTACCATACATGTGGCGTGATAGTGAGGAGTCCCTTGCACATTACCTGCAGAAGCTTGCATTCTTTCTTGCCTGCGTCGCTCACATGAAAGAGGTGGAGAACATCATTTGATACATTTTCCACCTACCAGCCAGTGACGATACAGTCGACCGTGCTGAAAGGTGGGGCTTGAACAGAAATGGAAGAATACATACACACCAAGAGAATGCAAAATGCCTGACTCTCCAAACAAAATATATACGCCACCAACCCGGAATGCTGCGAAAAAGTCATTCTGCCAACCTTCGTACGTTCGGGGGTACTTTTACGGCCGCTGCAGTGCCCCTGTGTAAGAGTTTCACAATACCAGGACCGAGGTGGGACGTTTCGATGAAAGCGATTGTTTGTAAAAGTGTCTACAGAGCGAAGGCATGTCGCTATAATGACGAACGTGGCAGAATGGACAATGATTGCAATAACAGCAACTGAAAAGGTTGCCAGTGACAGTAAGGTCAAACCATGTGGGACGAGAGTCAAAGCCGAGTGCAATTTACACACACACTGACCCTCTTTCAGGCTGCCTGTAAAAACGGTCTTTTTACCCGTGTTATTTCCTGTGTCGCCGCTGTTCTTTATAAATGGCACAGCCGTTAAATGAGGGCATGAGGTTGACTTGGCAATTTTTACTTTTGGCGGTAATAGTAGTGCTAGGTGAAATTTTGCATCGCGTCCAACACAGCTAAAACTTGACACTTCCTTTTTCTGTCCTGTTGTGTTGAAAACAGTTGGCTCTATCTGGCCAGATGATAATTTAATTTCATTTTGTGAGATCAGAAAGCCCTTTATTGTCATTGTACTCAGTGTGCAACGAGATTAGAGATGCCACATTGCTGTGTGAAAGCAAACAATTCTGTTAGTTTTCTGGGTTTTAACTGAAGGGCAGATCATTTCAGATCTTAAGTTAATTAATTTTTTAATTGTGAGGGTTCTCTCTTGGAAAAATTCGATTTTTGTTGTGTATTTAAAAAAAGTGGAGGTGTCATGAATAGTGAAAGCTCAAACAATTGATGCCCACTTTTATGACTTTTGTCTATATCAAATAGTTGAGTTTAAAAAATAATTTCAAACTCATCTTACAATATTATCTCCCCAAAAAATGAACGACTCACAAATGATTTGATCTCGAGCGAAGGACTTGCCTTTGCACTTCGTAAAAATTCAATTGGGGCTAAAAATCAAGACCTTTGCCGATTGGCAGTTTGAGTTGTTTCGCAACACAGCAGAGCAAATATATGTCTGGTCAAATTCAGATAAAACCATATAATCCCATAAAAAAAATAATGCATGTCATTGGAATATGCATATTTCGTTGGTCATTATTGCGACATCAATTTTTTTTTAAGATTTTTTTTTTTCAGCCCTACTCCATACCAACATCTTGTTTCTCAGTCAAGTGTATCAGTCCACTATACTTTCTTGCCATAAATTACTACTTTCCTATTTCCTCGGGCTTTCGTGTGATACAAAAAAAAAAGCACAAAAATGCACCAAGATTTGGTGAGTTGTTTGGCAAATAGCTGACGCAAATAAGTAAATTTGTGATAAGTGATTCGCAAATAGCCGGCGTTTTGTTGTACGTCCGAATTTTGAGGGTGTCTTTTTTTTTTTCACACAGCAATATTGTGATGCTTTTCATTGGCCAGCGACGATATCTTTATCTTTATCCCTCGCTCTAGCCCATAACCCCCCTCCCCTATACACTCTCAATAGGCTTGCGAAGTGTGAAGTACATTTTTGTTCTCATGTTTTTTTATACCAATTTTAATTCCACAGCTGCATATCTGAGAAGCAGGATTTTCTTGGTTGGCTTCCCAAAACATTTCCTTTCTCTCCATGGTAGCAGCACCCCCACCCCACCCCATTTATATCCTCCCTCACCCGTTCCATTGCCTTCTCCTTACCCCTGCAATCCCTAACCTCTATCCCGCCTCTCTATCCCATCACTGCCACCCTTCCCTTCCGTTGCCGGGGGGGCTGATTATTTTCATGGATGCGCTGCCATCCGCTGCCAGATCTTACCAGCCCGAGCCTCTTCTCTCCGTACCGCCCCTCCCCGCCTCCCCCGCCTCCACATAGCCGCATCCCTCCGCTTAGAATAACCAATCTGATGATGTGACAGTTTCTTTCTCCCCGTAGAAAATCTGCCGCTAACCCTTTTTCACTCTCCCTCTCGTGCCCCCCCCGCCCCCCCCGGATTCCAGCGTTGTTTGACATGTTATGGAAGGGTTTCAGCTTGCCACCTCCGCAATCCTCATTCTATCCCAGGGAAGCGGTTTGGCATGGGAATCTTTAATACTTGGCAGAGGGCGCTGAAGGAGGTGGTGATGGAGGGATGGCGACTGGGGGATGATTTAAAATTATTTTTGTCAAAATACACTCCCTGTCTGCCGAGCTGTTCTAGTTGTAACATCAACTTTGTATTTCAACATGTTTTTCACATAAAGCGCAAAATTACACCAAAGCAAAGGATGCAGCTCTATGTGCTTGACATGTAACAAAGGTGTCTAGTTGATTGTTTCATGCGGGGGGTTGCCATGGCTCTCATAGGCAAGTGAAATTAAGTTTGAGTTAGAGACATGAAATCTTACACAGTAGGATGTGCCCAATTTTGTACTCCGTGTTTTTTGTGTTACCGCTTGGGTACTGACAGAAATTTGGAGAACCCTTTCTAGTGCCGTTAAAAGTGAAGATGTACAAACTTTGATTGGGACTCTATCGTAAAAGGGCAGATATCTGAGCCATAGCTTCCGCTACCTGAATGCTAATATACTTTGTGAAACTCCATATGACCCTCTGGCTTACAAATAACGTCTAAGTCAGGGGTGGGCAAACTTTTTGATTGGAGGGCCACAATGGGTTCTACAATTTGACAGAGGGGCCAGACCAGGATTAGATGGAAGAAGTGTTTTGGTACATCACCTCATGGGAGAAAAAAAATACATTTAATTTTAAACGAAAGTGAACAAAAGCATTACAACAATATATATGTCTTTGAAAAACCACAGTATTTAGAAAATAAAACATTTACAAGGTTTATTCATTTAATTTCTTTCAAGATCGCCGGGCCGCATGTGGCCCCCGGGCCGTAGTTTTCCCACGCCTGGTCTATGTTATACTCTCGTTACCCTTCGAACAACAGGCATATGTGAACATAAACTGTGAAGCAAAACATGGAGACAGACAATTAGTCAAAAGCATGTATTCTTTAGCCTCTGTGAAGATCTAATATTATTGCCATACTGCGAATCCAAGAGAAGAGCTAAGCCCCCAGTCCAGTATAGCTGTCTGGCTTATTTTGTTTAAAACTCCTTGTTCATTTTGCATAAATTCTAACTCACTAATAATATTGTGTAGTAATCCTCTGTATCAGATTTAAAAAAAAAATATATATATTTTTTAAAAATCTGAGCTTTCCATGTTTTTTTTGTTTTGTTTTTAATTCAAGCTGCTGTAACACGTCTGAATGTAGTCACTTGAGAGGAATCAATTTGAGCTGTCACTTGAACCTGTGTAGTGTAAATCCAGTTGCAGGCGGGCTGATGCCAATCACACAACCTCATCTCTGCATTCACCCATTTGTATTTTTATTTCGCTTTGCCCAGCGGTGTGACGGTGGTCATTAAGTCGTCCATTGTCATCACCCGTCATCAGCATCATTGTCGCGCAATCATACAGTTGGGATTTGCCAATTAGGATTCGCTGCTGTTTGGTTTGGATCTTGCAGTCTTGGAGGAGGTTAATCAACGCTCTCTTGTTCCATTGTCTCTCTTAATATGTGGGCCAAAAGTGCCCGTCTGTTTTTTCATTTCATTTATTTCACATTTTCTCAGGCGTGTAGTGTGATTCGTTACAAAAATGTCATGTCCAATTTTCAATTGCAAATGGTGCCACCAAATGAGTGTGGGCAAAAGATTTGGACTTTCCGATAATAGTATTTCAGTGCCTGTTTACGCACGAGGGTATCGCCAAATTTGGAAGTTTTAACACCTGTTTTATTGACACAGTTGTTTCGTTAAACAACATTATAGTTTATCATAAACAATTTTCTGAGTGCCTGTTGCGATAAGTTATGGTCACCGTAAAATTAAATTTGCAGCAGTGCAGGTCTGCCATTTTTTAAAATACTTTTACTGCAAGGATTTTGTGATATTTTTGTACAAAACAATATTAAAAAAAATATTAAATAAAAAACTGTAATTACCTTAATATACTATGGACTCTATTACAGTTGGACACGCAGCACTTTACAGCGGTGATCTGTGATCATCCATCCTTGGAAGTTTGCCTGCAGTTCCTTGTAGACGTACTTTCCGCACTTTGATCTTCTGCATGTAAACTTATTTTCTCCAAATATTTAAAGCTTAACAAATTCATAACCACTTGCTATAAGAAGAACTCATTCGGAGTCCCAAAGTGCTTTAATTTCTCTTGAATGATTCTTTCAATTTCCATTTTGAACAGGGATGACACATTTCAAACTCAATTCACCTTTCTATGCGCAAATGTAAGTGTGATCATTCCGCTTCTTGAACAAGTCACAATTCAATCAAACAGTAGCTTCAACCACTAAAAAGAAGGATTGTTAAGGAATGTAAGCAAATAACCCAACTCTTTTTCGGGAAATTTAAATGTAATTTACTAATTATACCGTTTTCAGTCGCCATCATAATTATTTTTTACCATTAAAAATATTATTTGAGTGAGAAAGTTTTAACCGTATTTTCCGGACTATAAGACGCTACGTTTTTCTTAGATTTTGAACCATGCGGCTGATAAAACGATGCGGCTTTTCTGTGGATTTTTCGTTTACCTGAGGGGCGTTCTATAGTTCTGAAAATACGCTAACTAAATCTTGATTTTTTTTTTTTTAATCTCTTTTTTCTCTTGGGTCTGTTCTGTTTTAATTAGCAGTTGTTGCCGAGTTAAAAGGCACTGTTATAAGAATCTGTTTATGTACCATGTACAAAATTGTTTTGTACATGCAGTAAACAACAGTTTTTTTTTTCAACATAGAAAACTGCGGTTTATAGCTTGGTGCGGCTTGTATGTATTTTTTTTAAATGTTTTTTTTTTTTTTTTTCATTTTAAATGTTGCTGTGGCTAATATACAGGTATGTCTTATATTCCGGAAAATAGGATAGTCATCTGCAATATGGACAAAATGTTATGCAGCAGTTTGAAGAGTACCTAAGGCGTTACATTGTGTCCACTGTGGCCAGTACGATGTATGGCAGAACGGATAGGCGCATCCACTGTGAGCTGTAACAATGTGAGAGGCTCCTTCTCAGCATGCACAGCAGCAATTCCCTCCCAAACTCCCCCCCTAGTGTGAGGCGGAGCAGGCAGAGCTGTCATTGTTTAACGCCTCCCCTGATTAGTTTACTCTCGCCTGATTAGAAATTAATTAAAATGATGACACAGATCCCACGGTGGGGTAGTGGTGTTGGTGTTGGGCCTGGGTGGAGGGGGGGGGGTGGTTGGCTTGATGGTGGAATAAATGTAAAATAAGGAATGGACAAGGGGGGTTAATGTTAAAAAAAAAATGGTGTTATGATGACATCCACCGGGAAGAGAGAACGGGGTTGACTCCAGGAGCTTTTAGATGGGGGGTGTGGAGTGTGTGGCTAAGTGTTTTGGGACAGGGGGGGGGGGACAAACAGGACTTAATGAGTGACTCTTGCCGCAATCAGAACATCATTTCCTCATGCATTCTAATGAGCTGGAGAGGAGATGGGCTCCATCTCTCTAATTTATTCAATATATTTTGCGTATTCACCATGTTTATTTAATAACATGGTGGTGGTGGTTTAGTGAGGGGCGAGGGGGGGGTTATTAATCAACAGTCTTCATCACATTATGCCGCACATATTCCGGAGTGACTTTTCTCATGTCACATCTCGTCAGGACAACATCTCTTCCTTGCTTTATTGCATCCGCACACATGGAGAAGTGCAACAAATCGGAACAAAAGCTCCCGCAGTATTACACTGAAGCCCCGATAGCAATCGCACTTGTGCAAATATGAGCCTCCTAAACAAGGCTAACACGTACGTCGCCTACGCATGGATGAGACGGTAATTCTTTCCACTAATAACGCTCCCTGGAGCCCTGTTATCCCATCGCATCACGTTTGCTCCTCCTCCCTTCCTTCTAATATCTCACGGGTCAAGAACGCTCACTTCTAAGGTTTTGGAGGGTAATAAATAATATAAATAAATATTATATTATATATATATATATATATATATAAATATAAATATATATAAATAATGACTAGGAGTGAACTACTAAGTGGATATTAATTTGCGACCGAGACTCTATGGCTCACCAGGTCCCTTCTGCAGCGAGGCATGACAGCGATTGATTTTAACAAAATAAACGCACTTAAATGTAGCTAAACTTGCTGTTATAGCTCGTTACTGTCTAAAAACATTCAATACAGGCGACAATTACGCCACACAGCTTCCGCAAAATGAGGAAATAGGGTTTGATAGAGTGGCATTGTAGTTGTTTTCAAGCTAGTTTCACCATCTTAAATTGGTTCATATTAGTAAAAACATGAACTGAGAACAGACCATGAGTATCGATTTGTGAAGAAATGTGACTTGGGATATATTTGAAAGGTGCGTTCACATAGGTCACACACACTCTCTCTCCCTCAGTGTCACATATCAGTGTACGATTATCACATCTACTTTTCGTTCTCTCCTTATCCATGTTCTGATATAATCGAAGAGTGGAAAAAGTATAGTAGGTGAGTGTGTATGAGTGTGCACATCAGCGTGTGTGTGAAAGAGAGCGGTATGGGGAGGGGCGATGCAGAGCCCTGTGAGTTTCCCATAGTGATGAGGGCCCGCCGTTCTCCTGGTAACCTAATTGGCATGTGTTTCCTGGCAGGTCTTATTATGGCCTCCTAATCACTGTCCCCATGCAGTCCCTAACAAGAGGCAGCTACAGTGTGGCCGCCGCCGCGCTGAAGGAGCTCTTCTTTTGTTGTTTTATTTCTTTCTCCTTTTCTTCCTCCTTCTCCTCCTCATCCTCTCGGACAGACAGCCTGATTATACAGTTCCAATAGTACATGTGGGCCTATGAATGTTTATATACATATCCTTTTTTTCTGACAGACTCTCCTCTCCTGCCCTGCTGTGTAGACCTTAATTGGGAAATGCTTTAAATAATTTCTAATTACAACAAGTGCGGTAATAATTGGCGGGATAATCTGCGGATTAATTAGCCGGGTTGGTTATGCGTGAGTGTGTGTGTGTGCTCGGTCAGCACGCGTGTGGGTCATTCCCTCTGTGTGTGTTGGTGCGCACACACACACACACACACACACACCCCACCTCCACTCCCGCCGACTACATACACAGACACACACACGCACGCACAGACAACACACTCGGCAAGGCCTGCTGAATGGAGGCCAGGTTGTGCAGCTTGCTAATGGAATCCTGCCCACTCGAGGAGGTCTGTCAAGGAGGGAGGCCAAGACAGAAGCAGCTTTGTTGGACAAGTTTTTCCGTGGGTGGCCCCCCTTCTTCCAACCTCCCTGAGACCCCCCCCCCCTCATTTGTATTACAGCGGGCAGGCAACCCCCCCGAAAAAAACACCATCGTATTTAACAGCCAACCTCACCTCGCCCAGCCGGCCCATCCCCAGCGCACTCCCGCCTTCTTCTCCTTCTCCCATCTTTTCTTTCTTTGGCTAAATGACACGTTTTATTTTCTTTGACCCAATGCGTTCCCAAGCTAGCCTGCTGCCCCCTCCCTCCCGTCCTCTTTTTTTTTTTCCACCATCTTCTATGCTTCAGCCACGTACCCTCTTGTGCCCTCCTCCACCTTTCCGTCCTCCTGTCTTCCTGTCGTGGAGAGGGCGAGCTACGGCGCCCTGCCTCTTGAGTGGGGTACTTCCACCTGGTCCACCCTTTAATTACTGCTCCTTTCCCTCTTGGGAATAAAAAAAGAGAGAAATAGAGGAGTGAGTTGGGAAAAAAAAAAAAGAACCACTTGTTGCTCCGATCAGTGCAGTTTGCACGGAATCGCCACAACTTCTCTTATATTGTCAATGTACACGAGAAGAAAGCTAAAGCTTGTAATAATGCTTTTTTCCAGTTTATCTTTATTTTGGTTGTTATCTTGATCACATGATGTGCAACATCACCCCCAGCCCCTCCCCCTCACCATCCTTTCTCCATCCGCCTCGGTGACAGATGGCTGTCAAGGGCGTCCAAATGGGAAGCAGGAAGCAAGTAAACAAACGAGGCCCGGATCAATATGGCAGCTTAATTGAACAGTGACACAAACATGTTGCTGCCGCTTGCGAACCATCCTCTTTTTTGTTCTTTTTTTTTTTTTTTTTTTTTTTGCAAGGCTCCACTAAGCCTGAACACTCTGGCCACTTCATTAGGTACCAAACGAGAGCTGTATAAAAAGGCAGCCTTGATGAAAGAAGAAAGCTGTATGTTGATCTGTGACCAAAATGTTCATTATTGTGATTGGAGAAAAACTCCACTACATCATGCCAAAGGTGCTGATATTTGCCTCATGTATGAATTTTGTTCTAGGCATTCAATTAGTAGAAACGGCTAAACAGGCGAAAAAAGCAACTAAAACTAGAGTCACAATACAGTGATAAGCATATATATATACTGATATGACGTGTGTGTGTGTGCGTGTATATATAAAAAAAAAAAAAAAAAATATATATATATATATTTGTTCTGTTTTGAATTCTTGGGTTGCTCCAAAGTGTTGCTTTAATTTGCATTGAGCATGAATGGAACTAAAAAGACAGAAGAGGTAATCCATCATGGGATTGTGCTTGTGTACCTAATGTTGCGCTCCTTTCCCCAGTCTTGCAGCATGACAGCTGGAGATGCAGAATTTTGGGGTCTCATCCGGGTGTGCAGCCCCAGTCTGACATTTACTGGGCCAGGACAAGGACATACCCTCTCCCGTCTCCCTCCCAGTTAATCAGACTGGCGTGAAAGGCAGTCTGATAAGGCCATTGTCTGCCTGACAATGTCTTGGTGATAGGCCCGTAGTGGCCAACTGGATGGCGCATCAAACCGTCCCGTATACCCCCACCCTCGCCTCCACCCCTCATCCCCAAACACTTTTCTCAAAGCTCTCTCTCAGTGCCCCCGCTGTTGCCTTTGCCTCCCTCCGCCTCCGCGCTATCCTCCGCTGACCTCGCTCCTTGCCTCCGCTCTTCTTCGGGCCTCCATTGAGCGTCCACAGGGCCACCAGAGGGAACTCATTAGTGCGCTGCTCCCAGGTTAATTGGCTTGCTGCAAGAAAAGGAGCCCGGGGCCGAGACATGAATGAGAAGAACACCCACTCTATGTGCGGAGAAAAGGAAATCGACCCGTGCGCTTCTCACGCTGGCAGCTCCTCTAAACAGTGATGCAGCTGCTGTCAGGCCAGATGTGAACCCAGGCGACTGATTAACGCCGCGAGCCGCGCTAACTGCGTGTATGGAGGGGGGAGAGGCCTTGGCCCCTATTGTTGGCGCTATCTATCGTGGCGCTATGTAACAAATCTGCAGGGCGCTTCGTGTGACAGGTCCATATTTTCTCAAAGAAAAGAAACATGATAACCATCAGGCTGAACTGAAATGTGTTATCCGTAAGCTATCGGCGTGCAGATACGGCCTGGATTCATGCGCAGTGAGGCCCTCCGTATCCTCTATGAGAAACAGGGGGAAGTGACTCTTGAAGGAGCAAGTTGGAGCAGCGATGCTTGTGACAATGTCAAGAGGTCCGCGAGTCCTCTCTAAGTGCTGTCCGGTCTTTAATTAACCACGCCGCTTCCCCACAGCACATGGCGGCCCGCATATGACTGACAAATATTTACGCCGCACTAGAATGTCAAGTGACTGACGTAAACCAAGGTCTGTCTGTATTTACACATGGAACTTTTTATCTAACAAAAGTTCTTAAAAAACATGTTTGCTTGGAGCCCGCGCCTTGGTTTAGGAAGGATTTCTTTAAATGACCAAAGTGTCTCCTCCCCAAAAAATAAAGAAATCATGGAGCATTGTATTTTTTTTTTTGCCCAATTTGTTGGCTAGCAGTCTACTTCCTGGTTAATGGAGGTTCACATTGGAAGATGGAGCAGAACCATTTTCCTCAGTACTTAAAGGACGAAAAGACAAATATTCCTACAACATTTTTGGGGGAAAAAAGTCAAGTGTCATATTTTTCTTTATTCCCCTATCATATGTTTCCAGACCACTTCCTGGTTCATGAATGAAAAACTACAAGACTGTACCATTTTCAATTCAAGGGTGGGGCAAAGGCTCCATGGTAACCTAACAGGCAAAAAGGAAATCCATTACGCTTCAAAAGTGAACAGATAGTAGCACGCAATATTTTTGTTTGTATATTACACATTTTATAAATTAGGAGACCTGCTTCACACAGGATAATGTTTGATGATGTAGCTATCATTTTCTATTTTGGGACTGTGGTAACGACTTAAATGTTAAAAAGGGCCAAAATTAAGATTGTGGTACATTTTCTCGTGGAGTGTCATGTGAGATTACTGGACTGAACATTTTTTGTGTGTATCTGGGCTTTGGGAGCAATTCCATCATGAATTAAATGTAAAAAAAAAATGTCAAATGTTTTTTCCATAAGTTGGCAGACAGCTTCCTGGTTCATGAATATAGAAGATGGCCGCACAGCATCATTTATAATTCAAGGGACAAGAGGAGTGAAAATGAATTACTCTAGCACACCAGAAAAAAAAAATTGTTGTATTTTCATTGGTTTGTTTGTTTCCCAGAATGTTAGCTATAGCGGGCTATTGGACTCTCCCACTATTGTGTGTGGGGTGGGGTAATGGTTCCATTCTGACTTTTATAAAGGTCTAACAAAAGTTTAAAAATCATCTTGACTGTTTGTTAGCTGGTGGGACACTCATTGAGCTGGACATAAGATCGGCTTGTAACATTGTTTTTATTTGTATGACAAATTCATTGCCCTCACAATACCTCAATTTCTTCTCCTTGGAGCCAGTTTCTGAGAAAAGCTGGCCTTGTTTGCACAAGAACTCTTTTTCTTTCTCTACTTTATTCTTCTGCAGTTCTTCTCTCTTTTTTTTTGCCGTCTTTTTTCCCCCGGTGAAATGATAAGAGGATCAGTGTTTGGCACTGTGTTCGTATATTTGTACGAGAGGGCCTGAGACTCCTCACTCGGGTATCCACCTGACACACTGACGACGAGGATTATACAGACATAGCAACTGTTTGCCCCGCCTTACTCCTCCTCTTCATCTCCTCCTCTTGGCTCGGGTTCTGGCTTAGTTCGTTGTTGGACTGTTACTCCCTTGTAACAACCACTCCATCCTGCCTCTCTCTCTCCCTCACATGCAAGCACCCCCCACCTGCTTCATGCAGCCCCTTGTCTTTTGAGATGGGAGAAAGCAAAAAGCAAGTTGGAAAAAGAAGGGGAGGGAGCGGTCTGCATAGATTTGCTGCTATTGTGTGTCAATCATTTTCTGTGTGTGTTTGTGTGTGTGCACGCGCGCACTCCTGCTGCTAATGCACCAATAATAATACAGTAAGGCGCTGAGAAGCACGGAGTGGGCTGGGCAGGTTCTGGTCCATAGGGCTCAACGGGTCTTGATACACTATGTGTGTGTGTTAAGTGCGTTAAGTTTGTACAGCGTGTGCTGACATGCCTGTTGAGTAAAGGATAAAAGAGCCAATCAACCTGAGAAATACTGAAGCTTGTCCAAGCAATCAATTGGAAAAGATCAACAATTTACTGAAATGACGACTGGAAGGATTAATGCTTAAATAAAGAAGCTCGGAGATGCCATTGCGATTAATTATTCAATCTTTGTTTGTGATATGTGCCGTTAAATGAAAATAATTGTTTTCTGCTGAGCATTAGACAATGTTTTAGTCTTAACTCCTAATTCTGGTCGATTTACTTTTATCTTTGATTCCTGGTTATTGGGCTCCTGTAAATAAATGATAAATAAATCTCAAGAAAACAATTGGACTTGATAATAGAGAATCCCCCATGAACTTCTCAGTCTTTTCATTTTGAAGCAAGCTCAAATCAGAAGCAAAACTTGACAATTGTTAATCATGTAGAGCCGTCCTGGAGCGAAAATATAAGAAGCCTTACATATCCAAAACCAAAACTGTTGACGCAAAAGAAAAGAAACCCCCAGTCTATCATTGATGGCGGGAGGAAATAATGAAACCCAGTAACAAAAATCATAAAAGAACTAAAAATTGCCAGGTGTTCTTTGCCAAAGAAAGCACACCAAGTCTCCCAAAATGTAAAAGAAAAAAAAAGAAAAAATAAATAAAATCCACTTAGCTCAGAGGCCACAACTAATTCCTTGATGTAAAATAAGATTACAAAAATGGACTTCTTCAAGCTTGACAGTCAGATGACAGAGAGCAAATGGCTCGCAACATTTTGCAAAAGACATTGGAGAAAATAATTGCATGTTCAAGAATTGTTCAATTCCATTTATGGACACAAAGTGCAGTGACAGACAGACTTGTTTTAACAATTCAAGAGGCAGAAAGAGGAAAAGAAATGAGGAAAATCAGGAAAAGGTTGAAACTTCAATCAGGGAAGGGGACATATTCACCAACTGTTCAAGCTGTAAAAATGAAACAAATTCTTCAACAGCTGCAAAAGGGACAGGTGGAAGAATCGGATAGTTTTGAATCTCGAGTAAAGGGAAGAACGGTCTTATGTTCAGCTGTTGTATTTCTTTTAAAAAATGACGTTGCTAACACAATAATGTTTGCAACACCTCAATGTTGGAAGACAATTGTCGATTTTGGTACAGATTTGACTAATGAAGATAATGTCGCTGCACATGGTTTGCTTTTCAAGCCACATAGAATGACGTGGACGGACGGATGTGCTTGAATTTCACACCTGTGCAGTAAGGCCTTTAGAAGCATGCAGGAGACTGGCCAAGCTCTGTTATGGTCTTTAGGCTCAGTGGAGTCTTGCATTGTAAGTGTGCATGGACCTGAGGGTTATAATAGTTTTGCACTTTTCATTATGTTTTTTTTTTTTAATTTAGTTAGTTTTCAGAGCAGCTTTGTGGATGTGAATTAGTTTCAGTTTTTTCAAAAATGCTTCATTTTAGTTTTTTTTAATTAGTTTTAGTATTAGTTTTTTTTTTTTTTATTCAGTTTCTTTGTGCAAGTTAAAAAAATCATCTCAGTATTGTGGAGTCAAAACTCTACCAAAATATTTGCAAAACATTTTAAAAACAACCATCCACAAGTCAAATACAAGTACTGTATGACACTCCACAGACTTTTAAGTACAAAAGGTGCGGTGCATAATACCGCTTGTAAAGTAAGATACATCATAACCCTAACGTCTTAAATAAAGCTTGAGGTCTCGCTTTCCAGCCCTTGTTTGCCGAGTTGCAACTTCTAAAGTGGATTCCAGGCTTGAATTCCTGTTGGGAAGTATTAAACCAGTACCTTGAACTCTGTACTACATATAAAAACCAAAAAAGGAGCATACTTGTTACCAAGCATTGCGTTTTGCGCTGAGTTGAGTGACGATAACAAACACAGAATCTCGTCGCCTTGGGATGATGTCATCTTGGGCCGCTTTTTATTGGCTGCCGCTGGATGCCTTTTCTTCTCAATCACATAGTAAAAGGGCCGCAAAAGTTCTACCTTCCTTCTTCCGCCTAACGGCCATGCTTTACTATCAAGTACTGTTGAAATCAACCCCAAAGGCGTATGTATTAAATTAATGGATGAAGATGAATGGCATTTTAGCAATAATAATAGTTTTTTTTGTCAACAAAAAATGTAGATTCAGATTTTTTATTTTTATTTCATTCTTTCTTTATTTTATTTTTATTATTATTTTATTACTCTATCCCATGCTGGTCTTTTGCTGCTTCTACACGATTGTGGTAATACAGTTTGGTCTTGTCGATGTGTGTTCTGTGTGTCAGGGCGTGTTTGTTAGTGGTTGATTTTGAATGTAACCATGCAATGGCTTGGTTTTGCTTCAGAGTCGACTGGTGACATGTATGAAAAGTATTTTCTTTAATTTTTCAAATAATGATGAAAATTACACACTTATAATTTTCCTCCCTTTCGCCTATTTTTTCTAGCTCACCATGTCCCTGCAGGAACACTCATGCACACATCTTATTTTTTTTTTTTTCCCCTTTCTTTTTTATTTTTTTTTCCCGGTGTCATAAGTGGGTGTGCAGAGTATCGCCTTGAGCTGCAGCTGAACATGAAATCAACACAAACTGGGGCAGTGACAGTCTTTAAATCGGCTTTAGATCACTATGAAAAGGTAAAGGATTAGGATGCTTTTCTGTCGTTGCGAGGAGATAGGACGGCGTTCTTGGAGGAGCGCCCACTCCTCTCAGCCCACTTCGGGGCCGGGTGTCTATCTTCTAATCTTCTAAAGCACTCTGCTTTTGACGCCATTTGCATGGAGTGTGGCCTACATAGTTACTTAGCATACGCTCGTGTTTGCTGGGCTTCAAAGCCTCCCTCTTCCTGTGATGGAGGATGAATGTAGCGCTGGTCATATACACTATTACACTATTTTCAACCCTTCTATTTATGTGCCATTGTCATCTGTTTACTTGCTTTTAAATGATTTTAACTTTTCACAACAGAGTTAATCTATATTTATTTCATGTATACATTTAACGTATTGCAAAAATTCCGTGCAGCCATTATTTTGACTTCACTGTATATTTAGTCATCTTTTTTAAAGTCTTCTGCCCAACTTCACTTTCATAAAAAGATTTTCATTTTACTTATTTGTTTCACTCAACATAACATAATAGTTATATTAAATAATTCTTTTCATTTATTTTTTTACTTAAGGTAGATTTTATTTGCAATATATTTTTTATGACATTAGATTCCATGTATTATTTTTTTAAATTTTCTCTTACTTATCAGTTACTTTCCTATGCATGAACATCTTCGCGACGAGTTCTCATGGGCACTTAGTCCCAGCGAGCATCTCCAAACACCATGAATGAAGTTTCCCAAAAGAAAACCGTTGCTCTTGTTATTCAGATGCCGCTTGGAGGCTCTTTTGTGCACCTCTAATTATTCTCCGCTATCAGGATGGGCCACAGGGTAATTAGTCACTTCTCTCCAAAGAAAACTCCTCCGATTGGTATCAGCCTTAACTCAGCCATTTTAAAAAGAGACATGTTGGTGGAGTTCATGATAGCCCTGAGGTTCATTCTTTTTTTTTTTTTTTTTTTTTTTTAGCTCAACCACATGCATTTTCCCCATTTTTTTGTTGTCTTGAGCAACAAATGCCGCAAGTGTGGGCATCTAAAGCGCTGCACTGGGCACATTTCATGGAGAAGGACAAAGGTGTTGCAAAGTGTCTCTCGAAAATGACTGCACACTCCTCTTTGGAAGTCAACAGAAACTGTGCAAATGCTTCACTTAGTGGGGAGGTGAAATTAATGAGTTGGGAAGGCTAAAGCATTTCAGCTTTTTTCACATTTATAATTTAATTACATAGCTAATACACTGTATTTATTTTTATTTAGTGTCGTAGTTCTAGTTTCCCCATTAATGTAAAATTTTTGCTTCTTTTCTTTTCCAACAACTCTCATTGGTCAGAATATTAGGTACACCTGCTGCTCTGAATAAAGTCCAATTAAAAAAAATCTTTTACAAAGATAATAGGCCCCGCTTTTCATTGATCCTGAGGTATACAATAGCATTAATTTTTTTATTATTATTTTTTTTTTTGTCGTGCCGAGAGGATTCCCTTATTTTAGTCTCAAAAGGGCCAACATATTAAAAACTACTCTCATCATAGAAAGCATGATTTAATACAAACTACACCCTTATTAATGCATGAATGAATTGGTCAATTAAAAATATCCCCTTTTTGGAGTAAAAACTTTGGTGCAGTGCCTTGATTGGATCTTTTTAGGTTTTGCTGGTGTACCTAATTCTGTGGCCAGATGCTTTCCTTTTTTTACATTATGAAAACAGCCGAGCATTTCGTATTGCCTTCCATGCATTTCTAAAAACAAATAAAAGAAATTGTTGTGAAAAGCCTTTAAACATGAAACTCATAGCATCTTGCTTTGTTCCCATACTCATTAAAAATAGGCCAAGGATTACTTTAGAAAATGATTCCCCAGCCCTGCTCTTAAGGCATCAAACCTATTTGATGGAACGCGTGATGATTTAACAGTAATGAAGATGGCAACACAAAGTGAGCGTGCGCGCCTTGTGCAAACATCAGTGACCTAGTAGTAGCAGCGGCTTGATAATGCGTCATTTTCCGAGCCCGCTTGAAGGGGGTGTTTTTCTAATCAGAGTTGCTGTCGTCGTTTTTGTTGTCGCTCGCTCGCAGACAGCAGACAAAGTGGCATTTCCTGACTCTTCCCATCCCTGTCTGAGTTATCTGACACCCCCAAAATGTGACTGCCAGTAGTCGGAGGAGGAAGGGGAGGGGGTGTGCGGTCAGACCAAGGCACCCCATCACCACCGCCGCCTTATCCCGCTAAGGAGATGGGTTCTTATCAGATGAGCCGAGGAAGTTTATTTTATGGACTAAATCTGGATGGAGGGGGATAAAGAAATGACACATCCCTGGCGGACACAAAAGGGGAGAATGAGATTAGTCCTCCAGCAGCATATATGGCTTTAGTTCAACCTGACAGGCAGCGGATTGAAAGGTCATGAAATAATAATCCCCCTTTTCTTCCGCTCTAATCCTACCAGGGTGTGTTTCACTATGGGAACGTATGGAGGGGCTGCTGCAGGCTGCGTGTTCATTTAGTCGTGTCACTATGCTTAGATAGGCATCCAGTGCTGCTTTAAATTAATTAGGCTAATTATGATTGAAGAGGGGGGCTTTTTATGATGAGTGCCAGAGTGTCTGATGGTTTTTTTTTTTTTAAATATGTAATTTATGTTTATATACTTGCTGCAGGATTTATTTATTTTTTTTAAACCGAGTGTGCTTCCTGTGAAATCCTCCCAACCAGGGCGCCGCAAGAGATCATCAATAATGGAAATTATCCAAGTGCACCTAATTTGTTACAGAATTATCAATAAAGAATTCCTTTGTTCATCTATCTATGCCAGCAATGTATCGTGACGGGCAGAACAATTTAATGCTCTTTGCTAGATGGCAGAAGGTAAAGTAAAAGCTTGGTATCCACCTGTTGCCATCCATACAACAGAATGTTTATGGTTTCCTGTGAGTAGATCTGATTTGTATTCAATGAAACAGGCCCAAGTTTTACTCTAAGTCCATCTATATGTGAATCATCAGCAAAACTTCATCAAATGAGCCTCTAATTTTATTAGTTATTTTTTTTGAAAGAGGTTTTCCAACAAAGAATCATGGAAATAGATTTAGTCACTCAGTTAATTAAAACAAAACTGTATTTTCATTTTTTTCCCATTTTTTTTCTTCTTTGCAAATTATAAATACTGTTAGCGAACCGTTTGCAACCTTGAACGAACCCTTCGCAACCACTTGCCAACTTTTGCCACTCCGTCGGATATGGACGTTTGAGTAAAGTACGAGCAACATCCATAAACAATTAAATACAATGAAAGTAATTCAAAAGGAATTTGATCAGGAAAAGACCCTTAAACAAAAAATTAAAAAAAGCAGTATAACATTCTTAATATATTGCGCATACAATTTAAGATATCACAACATCTCATAATTGAACAATTCTACGTCTTCTGTGATGTTAAAATACTTGTTGGACTACTCTCACCTGACGTTAAGGCATTCCCTTACATATGCTGTCTCGCCTCTGTTACGGCTCGGATACAACTTCACAATGTGCAAAATTGCCATGACGACCCAATATTCACTGCTTTGAGACATAACAAAATGGTGACCTAATGACTGCTTTTATGGGTAAAAAGGGGAATTCTGTGTTTGTCACACGAATGTAAAAAGAAGTAAACCATGCAAAACAAAAATTATATATATCGTGGTTGTATATGGACACTGGAGTTTTACATTTCCATTTCCAGTCCATATGCACTAAAAGCCAAAGAAAAAGCAAAACACCCCTTTTGATGCTCTCTGAAATTTTGCACTCACTCTTGAAAATGTTGTTCGAATTCCAAAAATAGTTTCCCTCGCGGTATGACTCAAAAAGCATCAGGTGTGATGCAAACACTCACACCTCAATTCATTGTGCGTGTGTGTGTGTGTGTGTGTCCATCTGAGCACAAAACCGAGCAAGGAGAGATTACGCCATTTAGGGAAGTGTGTTGCGGTAGAAGCGAGGCACGCTGGCATGTGTTCGGCATCTCATTTTTTTCGAGGGAGATGAGACGGGAAAGCAAGTCTGAAAATCAAGCATGGGGGGGGCGAAATGGAAGCGAGAAATTCAATGCGAAGTAATGTGTTGCGTGCAATTATTCAATTAATAATTCTTTTTCCATTACAGGCTTGTGGCGGCGGACAAAGACGCCAGGAGAGATTTTTAAAAAGTGGGAAGGAGACAAGAGGAGGGAGGGAGGGTGTGAAGGGGGAGTCTGGTGGTGTTCTTTGGGGAGATGAAGAGCAGCATCAGGCCAGCAGATCTGCATTGGCTGTATATTTCCCGTTGCCCAGTTAAAGCAGGCAGACAGGGGTCAGGGAACTTAATTATAGCCTAAGTGGATAGAAACATGCCGACTGATTGGAATGGCAAGGACAAGTTTTAATACTGTGCCCCCCTCCCTCACCCTGTCCTTCTCCCACAATGCACTGTAGACGTGCAATCACGTCGCCCTAGCAGAGCCCCCCCCCCCTTTAACCCGACTCGCCGGCTGACAATAACACTAATGCATATCAAAATTATATACTCCACAAATGCGTGCGCTGCCATTACTTTCCAATTTTGCCAGTTCAATAAAAGACATATTCCGTGTAATGGCGATATCACGGCAACTTATTTCCATGCGGTGCGTGTCAGATAAGCCCTCACCTGCGGCTCTGCTACGAGACTTATTAAAGGGCCGTTGTCGAAATTTTTCTGCTCAAGTATAATTTTTCATTTTCTGCCCCCCCCCACCCTTTAGTAATTTATTTGCGCTCTTATATTGCACCATTCTGACTCGCAGTGTCATTTCTTGATTTGGGATTTCAAATCAGAGGTGACTCAACCCAATGGGCGGCATGAATTTTTTTTCTCTTTTTTTATTTCTTCACACCTCTCTTTTTTTCCATGCAATCTATTTGCACTGTATGATATTTGCATATCTGCAGCTCATGAAGCAAGGCTTTAATTTCCTCCTGCAGCAGATAAACATCACCTTGTTGGACCAGATGGGTGGGGGGGATTGGAAGAGGTGGGGGGTGTCGTGCGGAGGGGGTAAGTGTGTGTGTGTGTGGGGGGGGGGTCATTGGAGGGGACGCAGCACAATGATGCCGGGTCGCGCATTCCATGGTGTGAAGTAATACGATTGGTGCATTTCCATCCGATGGCCAATTTTGTATTTAATTATTTATTTATGGTAAATTATAGAAAAATGGGTTTTGCAATTTTGTTATCACGGTTAGAAATACATGTTTGAATTAATGACACTGCTTTAGAATGGTTCAGGTTGTATCTTGCTGGATCTTTTTTTGTCAGTCAAAGCACACCTCATGTGTGGCGTGCACCAAAGCTCTTTATTAGGCCCGGTCATGTTTTCAGCTTTGTTGCCGCCCCGGCTAAACTTTTACGGGATATCAAATTCTTTTCTAAAGAACGTTGGTATCATGATTAAGAGTTCTATTAGTCTGCATAAGCAAACCAGCACAGTGTAAAATTCACTGAGACTGATCGCGAAAGTGAAATCTTAAATTCCCTTCTGAGCAGTTGGGAAAAAATAATTCATTCACTTAGCATGTCTGGATTCTTGCGATTTCTCATCCATTTGTTGCTTACAACTAGTTCTGAATATGGCAGCTTGCCTCCAGATAACAAGACGTTTTGATCACAATACACCCACACTTCAGTCGCTTTATTGGCTCAATTTGTTTTTAGGATTTCATTTAAAAATGTGTGTTCAAATCTCTGAATGGTCCGGTTCTTCTACACTTACGGGATCTGAAAAGTTTCTTTTATTTTACTGCATGGGTTCATGATACAATTTTATCCAACAGCCATAGTCAATGAATTTGATTTATGATTTTGGTAGAAATTGTACAACATTTGAAGTTCTCGATCATATTTTATAATGGATTTTGTTCCTCTCCTCTCGTTAGAAATTAATGCAATTAAAATTTCCTTCTAATTGATCAAGGAAATGAAGTGAGACATTCATTTTTAGTATTAGTAGAATTTATAATATTTTACTAAAAGTCCTTCGACATTCTAGTAAGAATAGGCCTTTTGACAACTAATTCTCCAAATGCAAGTCCTAAAACTAATTTCGGCAAGATGTTGAGCCGAGTGTCTCGACAAAGTCAACTGACAGAGCAAGTGCATTATGGGATTTCCCTCATTGTTTGCGCATCATTTGTATGTGCAAGAGGAGACAGCTCCTGACTCATGAGCAGCTCATGCGGGGACTTGTGTAAAGCTCTTGTTGTTTGGATGTAGGAAGCTAGTAATTAAAGCACTTCTACGGGGGATTGTTCCGCTTTGGAGAACGAGCTTGAGGTTCGAGAGGTCCGAGGGAGGGAGCACCTCCGTCTGTCTTTCGCCGCAGTGTCATTTTTCTGCGGTGATGCCAATCCCCAGGTCGCGCGCCTTGTCGATGTTGAACAAAAAAAAGGAAGCTGTGCAACAAGTCGAGCTCACTTACAAAGATGAGAGCGAGGCAGTAAAGGCAAGAATCAGCATCCCAGTGTTAATTGAATCAGACTTCAGTAATGCCTCCTCCTCCTCCTCCTCCTCATCTTCGCTCCCGTGACAGCTTGGCTGTTTCCCCCCGCGAGCTCGCAGAGAAGATGAAGGGAGCTTTCAGCCTCTTTTAGAAGAGGAGGGTTCAAGAACAGAGAGATTAAGGAAGTGAGTGAGAGAGCGAGCGCCTGAAAGGAGAGCTGGAGATTATGTCATATGCAATTGATGTGCACCCTTAATGTACCTTTAAGCATGTGCCACCGCGGCCCGCCTCTTTACGTCGTCTATTCTCACACACGCGCACGGGTTAGAGTATTAACCCAGAAATGCTGGTGCGACACAGGTGGGGCGGCTCGTGTGGCATGAGAGGAGTTTGGGCACTTTGATATTGATATGAAACGTGTATCCGCGTATCAGATTGGCTCCCCATTCACGGTCATCTCCATATCAAAAATAGTAAACTGCAGTGGCTGACCACCCATCAAGCGTGAATTTACGCAGCCAGGACATTTTTTTGTCAGCTGCATTTTTCCAAATGTGCGTTCCGTAAGCGAGCCGTTCAAAATTTGAACCTCACTATTTATGTGATACCACTCTCTTTTATTTTCTTCTATCGCAAGCAACTACCGGAAGCTCTGTTATGTCATCGCTCGGTTAAGCAGAGCTGCAATGACTACTTTTTCAGAATTCTGATTTCTGAGTTTTTAAGTGACCACCACTTAAATTTATGTCCTGGTTTGTGGGCGTTGATGTGTTTTGGGCTGAACTTCCTCAACGCAGAAGTCTGGATGTGGGTTACTGGAAAATGTAGATCGACATAAAAACAACAACAGCAACAAAGGCAAAACATCTCAATTGGACACAGTGGAACCCCAGTCTCTTCTAACAGAGTACTTTCTTGTCTCAAAAAATTATCGTAGTATAAAGGTCGTGGTTGTGGTTCATATGCGTGACTTTTATGCAGCTCCGGTTCTCAGTGACAATGCGGCTAACAATGATCGTCTGTCTCTATGAAGTGACCAGTCCAGGATGTAGTCAGCCTTTTTCCTAAAGTCAGTTGGGATAAGCGCTGACTTCATTTACAAGACATGTGGTTCCGAAAATGGATGCATGGGCGGATTTATCCTTAACAAATATCGAGGTTGTTTTTTTTGGTGTGTGTGTCTGTGAACACACACTCTTCTAAGTGTCTGCACTGTGTTCAGCCATTCGATTAAAGCAGCAGCTATCGCTAACAGGATTAGCTGAGTGGACAGCAGAAGTCTATCATTGCTTATTGATTTCCTCCTGATCCCCCCCCCATCTGACATCAGTCCATCAGGACAAACGGCTCCGTGAGTGGCCCCAATGGGAGAATAGCGAGCCGTGTGGCAACGCATCTCCAGAGGCTTCAAAATCAACCGGCGGCGGCGGCGGCGGCCATCTTTCCGCGTCAGCGAAAGTCAAATAAGTCAAAGCTATCGGGCGGTAACAGACGATGTCGTTGCTCCGCCCGCCCCGCCGCGTGAAAACACCAGTTTGACTCCATTTCAAGAGGATCAATCGAATTGATTCCGCTTTGGGTGGCGAATCAAGTGGACCTCTTTGACGCCAGAGGAAGAGATTGAATCTTTGCGAAGCAAATTAATCACTGACTTACATGAGTGCTATCCTTTGTGCACTAGTAATTACAGTGGTTATAAAAGAAAACTTAATTACATGTTGATATTTTTATCAAGTACAGTAAAAGTTGTGAGATGATTCACCTATTGATTTTAATCCTTAAGAATAATTTTAAGGACTTTATTCTCTTCAAATTGACACTTATTAGATAATGATCAACACTAATATTCACACTCGTCGGTGGTAAATATTAGTAGGCTAACTGTAGATGTGATATCATTGTAATAGGATGTAGAAAATAAATAACAGGACAATGTAGTCTATTGCGTAACTCACCGTTTTGTTAAAATTAGATGAACATACAGGTGGGGCGTGAGGGGCGTGTCCATGCATGCCTCGGGCACCCAAATGATTAGCTACGACCCCGGAATGAGACAGGCAAAGCGTGATCATTAGCGGCTCTTGCATTGATGACAAAGGCAGATGCGACTGCTATTGTGAATTACATCACACATTGACCATCGACACGTCAAACGTACGGCGTGGTAATGTGTTCAAGTCAGCAGAGACATTCTCACTCAGCATCAGTCAAGGTTCTTTTCTCACTCCAACAATTGATAATTAATTGGGCTGAACATTGACACTTATATCATAGGATTGTGTGTACAAATTATGTCAGCTATCAAATTCTCCTCGGATTGGCACGCCTCTTTTGGTGCCTCATTTTATTTCCCACCTCAGGCTGTCTACGTCATAGCAGGGAGACAAACGTTGTAATCCGTGTTCTTACCCAGTTTGGTTTGTCGCGTTCTATTGTCACCTAGTGTCTGAAATAGTGGCCGTTAATGAAACAGGAAGTGAAAATTTTTCAGCTCTATCATTTTTAACACAATTTTGGAGTGTGTTCGTCTTACAATTTCTGTTCATCACAAAGATGTTTCCAATTCATTCCTTCCACAAAAAAAAAAAATAAACTCAACCAAGAATTGACTTTGCTGCAATAAAATATTCTTCAAATCTGAAATCAGACAGTTGTCCAAAATGTCTTGCTATGACGAATAATTAAAATTCATTTGAAATCTGCCGACATTTCACCCGAGTCCAGCGTTAAAAAAAGAGGTCTGGAATGTTGCCAAATTAATAACAGCCTTATGTGAAAGGGTTTGAAAGACGCATGCGAGGCATTTTTAAAAGTCTTGCTGCAGCTGTGACAAGATCTGAAGACGTAGTCCAATTAAAAGTGGTAATTGCTTTGCTAATTTCTCCTATTAATTTCTCGGCGTATACGAAAGGGTAAGCGCATAATAGGTGAAATGTTTTAACCCTTCGTCACTTCGATTTCCTCCCTCGCCGCCTCCGTACTGATGTCTGCATGCCGTCCTTGTGGTTTAATTGCTCATCTCTGCTCTCCGCCTCCTTTGCGCCCCTCGAACTCACTCTTTGCTTCGCTCTTACACCCGAAACATCCCCCGAAGACTGTCAACTAGAAACACTGTAGGGAGTAATTACAGTAACTACTAACTTGTGCGTTTTGTAATGCAAGTTACAATGCATTTTAACCTTTAGTTAGATTTTGGCTCTACTTCAACTGGAACTGCTTAGTCAAAGGAATTCATTTTGAATATTTCCAAAAATCAGTCACTGGTAGCACAAATGTTTCGGGCGCCGGCTAGAAAACAAAGAAAGCCCTCTAGAACATCTGAAGAGTGAGATGAGTGAGAATCAGAGACGGTCCAGGAAGAAGGCGTGGAGGTGAAGAAGCAAGAGGGAATGGAGGGAGAAGGAGACTAAGAAATAGAATTTCTGAAGATATCAGAGCTACAATAGTGGACCATGGAATACAATCGACCATGGAATGACCCAGAAAGGAGACAAAGTGTCGACTGAGATTTTTTTTCCCTCTCTCTCTTCATCTCTCCGTGAAATTACTGGGTGTATTTTTTTTTTCTATGTGTGTTTTGACATGAAAAAAAAAAACACTGTATTTGTTTGTTTTGATGTTTACAGTAAATCCAATAAACACCTTGAAGAAAAATACGTCCATTGTGTGTTTACAGAACGATGACAAAAGTCTGACCTCAAAGTGACAGAGCCTACCTTGTGAACGGAGAAAGCAAAAGCCAGCAATGTTTTTCATTCTTCGCATCAGTGTGTCGTTGGCGCGTTGTGTGCTCACTAATATGAGAACATTTGTCGTTTGATACAAAGACAGAATTTTTACAAAGGTTTGAAGAGTTACGCAAGACATGCTTTTTGCAAGAGATTTTGGAGGATTTAGTGAAAGATTTTCTTACGTGTGTGAAGTTTTGCAAAAATAGCGGAAAGTTATGGGGAAAAAAATGTGATTAAACCATCAGAACGAAAAACTGTAATTCGAGGCACTTTAAATGGTGGCAGCTGAGTCCCATTTGACTTGAATGTGATTGATTCATGCTCAACACAGCCACATCCCCTCTTGTAAGAGTTTGTGCTCACTTGTACAAGCATCTGATCTTGTTTATTTTTACTTCCCCTCTTGAGAAGATTTCTCTTTTTCTAAACTGATTTGTACATGTTGTAGATCACATAAATTGTGGGAAAGGTTTTCACTTGGTGCCGTTTGTAACTTTGAAATGTCGTAGGTCAGGACAATAAACCGAGGAAGGGACTGTATATTCCATTTTGGAAATAACTTTCCCTTTTTTTCCTGTCTTGATGGCTACAGGGGTGGGCGTCTGCTCTCGTGTCTTGAGCACCTCAATTTTCTTGGCCTTGTTGAGCGCCATGTCACTCCTCTCATACATCTGGCTTGCCCAAGGCTTATGGGCTGATTTTTGCGCCACTAGGAACTGAATCTTAAATATTATCAATTTGTATGTGAATTGCTTAAGTTGAATATTTGAATTGAAAACTGATTTGTTGAATTATATAAATTGTATATTTGTTTAATTTGAATCAGAATTTTTCCATCTGAATGATTTATTTTTTGTATCCCAAAGAACTTGAAAATAAATTTAAGACTGTGAAATGGGTTTTTAATTCCTGAAAAAAAAAAAAAAGTGCACCTCAGTAAAAATTGAATACTGCAAATGCTCACATTCAGTTTGCCGAGTAAAAATTCAAACTTCTGTGACAGTTAAGCAATTCACCTTCAAATTGATAATATTCAGATTCAGTTTCTAGTGCCACAAATATCAGCCCATAAAGGCTGCCCACTCGCTTAGGAGTGAGCGGGTGTCTTGCTTCCCCACGGGGAGCGAGTTGGAGCGGTGGCGGTGAATATCGGAAATAATTTTCTCATTCTCAACCCTGGTCGGATTGAGTAAAGCTTCGGTCTGAACTTTTATCCTAAAATGATTGCTCGTGAATCATCATGCGGTACATAGCAAACTTTATTCTTAATACTTTCCTCTCTGACTCAATGACGCCCCATAGAGGTGTCAGAAACATTGCAATCTTTTATTTTGTTGACAAGGTGTCCAGCCAAGCAATTTGTTCTTGCCTGGCTCCCATCGTGCGGAGAAGGCAGTCCATTGAATTGTCATCCGTCATGCTTAGTTAGACGCTTGTCAGCTGCCCAATCGCGCAGCGGTCACCCCTGACCTGGATGCATTATATCCAAATCACATTACACGGCCTCGGCTTCTTTATTTCCCCACTTTTGAAGTCACCCCAGCGAGACATCTGTCCGGCCCTGTTTGTGTTGACTTCCCACTCTACCGTCACGTCTTAATTAGCTGATCGGATTTTCTGTGGGCGGGCGCCTTTTGTGCGCGTCGATGCTTGTTTGCGTATTGAAGGTTTCCACTGTGGACCAAGGTGACTGACAGGCCGTTCGGAAAGAGAAAATGCGTAGAAGTGGAATTCATTAATTGCCACCGTAAAGACAGGGAGAGAAGATACTTGTGTGTTCATTAGCGACGGAGGCTGGTTGACGTGGCCTTCTGTGCTCGATCATCCACCGAGGTCCTTTGCTGAAGTATTTTTGCAGCACCTGAGTCCTTCGGCGCTTCGAAGGTTGTAATTAGTGCATCAGCGACAAGTGTGCGTCCTCGAACATGTTTTTTTTTTTCTTTCTAAATTGGTACTTTAATCACATGTCCACATTTACGCAGGTATTTTTATTTTTAATTCAATTTTCTTCGGCCCATTTTCATGTGGTCCACTCGCTCCAAATTACTGTGCTCACCTCACAAATGTTCGCTCATGCTTGTGTGCTTGTTTAAAAGTATGGATGACAAAGACAAACCTCACTTAATGAACTAAATTTGTTCTCTGGCTCAACATGTAAAGCAAACTATTGTATGTATTTGTTTCCATTTCTTTCCGAGAGCCATCTCCATTCTGAACTCTCACACACACACGAGAACACCCTTACCTTGCAGAACAGCATTGTGATGTGTTTTTAAATACCCTATTCAGTACTAAATTCCATTGCACTCTCTTATTTATTTATCTAATTTATATATTTGTCTGTATTATTGTTGCATTGCACTGGAGAGGGGAGCCCTCTAATCTCGTTGCACACTTGAGTACAATGACAATAAAGGGATTTCTAATCTAATTCTAATTCTAAATGAATAAAAAAACATGTGTTCCAGTTCTAGAACCAAGTTACTGTATGTTTATCTTGGTTGTGTATTTTCTATAAAATAAATAAAGCGCGGATGTAGTACAGATGGTAGATTTTGCCAAACCAAACGGCGTAGCAAGAGCCGAAACACGAGCACCATTCTCATATTTCAGCAGTAATGCGGTTAGGCTTCCTAATAGCACTATACTTGCACTTTTCACTGATGGCTCATTTACAGAAAAAAAACCACAAAGATAATTAAATACCTGTTTGTGATATACATGAAGTATGATTTCTGATGCGAAGTGAAAAGCTCAAATAATTGTTATTCATGAGTGCTAAATCTGTAAACTGAATCATCGTTAGTAAACCGAACTAAGATTTATTATTAACCAATTCCTAGCAGCGTTCGTGTGCTGTTTTATGGGTCTTCTCCACGAACCTTCAACCAATATCACTAAGTTGAAAGTTGGAGAAAATTAGACCAAGACAGCAGTTTCACCAATCAGGACCAAACTGCGGGCAACACAAAATTGGTCTTTTACTTTGATAAACTCCTCCAATATCCATCCATCCATCCTCATATCAACTGTCTTGTCATAATTTGCGATATCTATCAATGACATCATTGATCGGATTGGACGTGCTTAATCGTCGACCACCGAGCTGCCATGATAAATACCAAATAATAAAAAAAAAAAAGAAAAAAAAACAAATGCAAAAAAAAAGTGAATATACAAATATGCAGGGGTTGACTTTAATTTTAGGTTGTAATATCACCAATCACCAGTAGATGGGAGCCATGTCTTACTTGCGCTTACACAGGTCCCTGCAATTGTATTTAAAACTATATTATTAAAAATAAAATATATTAAGCGCGTATATTTAGTAAATCTTATTTTTCCAAACATCGGGTTGTTACGTGCAGGGTCCCATATGGTCCTCCCAGTCGCACCAAAAATATTGTGGCCCCCTCCATCATATAAATTGCCCATCCATGTATTTGAAGGAAGGCCACTGTTGTTTTGGAGGAAATATGATAGTTTTCAAAATTACCACAAAGGAAATGTTCACAATTTTGTGGAGAATCCTTCCAAATGCCCCCTTAAATGTAATCAAATGATAGAAGAGAGCACGTCACTTGTCGTAGCAAAGACATTGGCACTTCTCTTTGTGTGTTTAAAAATGTAATCCTGGTTTTACTGTCTGACAACAAAGTCTGTACACCGGCATGCACGCTTCTTTTAGCCCCTCCAATTGTCATCTTCTCAGTCCAAGGCTGAGCACCATTCAGGCGGGGCACTCGCAGTTCCCCTCCGCTGCTGTGCCGCCTTCAATTAGCATTTAACTCATGCGAGTGCGCGAGTATCTCCTTCTTCTCCCCAAAGTAGCCGGGAATTCAATTTCTACCCCGTCTGGCTAGCACAATAGGCACACTGAGCCGATAGGAGACAACCTCAAACTGATCCAGAGTCCTTCCAATCATCTGCGCCTCCTTTTGTTTCCTGTTGTCCTTCGCCCTGTTGCATCTGTTTCACTCTGTTGCCTGCATGTGAGCCTCTTCTGGTGTGCTCAAGAAACCTGTGGCAGCCATGCAGAAGCACATGTTGATAAAATGTGTTCATACAGATTTGTACCCAATCCTAAAAATTTCTGGCAGATTTTGCGGTCATGATTGTAAAAGCCATTTACCCATTTTTTAATTTCTTGTGCAGTTGTGCCTTGAGATACAAGTGATCCAACTTAAGGATAATGAAATAAATAAATAAATGGTGATCCAAGCTGTCGTTCCAACATTTTCTTTTTTGCTTTGACTTGAAAGCACAAAATTGAGATACAAGTGCCGCATTGTGGCGATTTCAGATAGTATTAGTAAATTTTAGTTTATTAAAAAAGAGACTTCTGTCTATTTATTGCCACTCCAAGTTTACTGTCAAATTAGATGTGAAATGAAGAGAATTTCCGCTAGCTTAAGGCTAATGCTAACATAGACAATGTATGTGGCTGTGTTATAACCCTTTATAAGGAGCTGTTACAGGATTTGAAAAACAAAACGGTGCAGCAACACATACGGACAAACATAAGAATGCTCAGGTATATGCTGTATTCATCTTTCGCAAAGATTGACTACTTGCATCCCACTGAGTTCCAGGCAGGACACATCCCATTGAAATATGATGGGCGGCTGTATCCAAGCAGGAAACTAAGTGTGACCTAAGTACGTACTGACCTTTATATCGAATAAAATAAGAAAGTTTGACAAAAAACGGTTTATTCCTTTTTATTTTGTTTAATTATATTTATATGGTATGCATGGTTGGTGGGGTCATGAAAAACTTGGATATTGAAAATGCACTTTCCAGGACCTTGAAAAGTTATTGAAAAAGAAAATGTACTCTTGGGTTTTGGAGAAGTTTTGTTTGAATAATATTTAGGATGTGTGAAACAAATAAAATGGTGTAGCATGTGATTACAAGAAGTGCAACGTCATGTCATAGGCAATCCATAGTTTTGAAGCCTGGTATGTCGACCACCAGAACAACAATGGCTGTATGTTGCTGCCGTTGCATGAAAGTGTGACTTAATTGTGTTCAGATAAATCACAAATTGGTTCCATGCAACAAATCCAATATCATTATATCGTGCAAAGGAGACGGCACGACAAACATGGTTTAACACTTCCAGACACATCGTGTAGTCGTAATGAAATCGGCCGTCTTTGACGTGCTCCATGCTGCTGTGGAGAATTTCACAATGACGAGGAGAAAATTTCCTCAAGGAGGACAAGTTATGAGGGACGCGGGAATGACGCCAACTGTCTTTCAATCGCGAGACGTCCACTCTATCCCCTCAGCCACGTCGCCCACAAGACAACTTTCAAACAATTGAAATTAATCCCCCTTTTTTTATTAATCAACCACTTGGCGGCTGCCTCACTCTTGCTCACTCATGTAGTCAGGCGACGTATTCTCTCGAGGATTTAGTTGGAAATCGTACAAAAAGTTAAGAACCATATTGCATTAGTCACTCGACTATCTTCCAGCCGCGTCGTCGTGCCTGACATAAACACACATACTCCGAAGCGTGCTTTCAAGTCCTGCCACACGACACCCCACAAAACATGACACATTCTCCACGATCGTTTTCGCAACTCCACACTGCTATCATTTGCTGTTTGCTCCAAACATTTCACTCTTTTATGCTTTTAGCCTCTATAACTTTTAATGTATCTTTCTGAGCAAAAATCTTATTTTCTTTTTTTTTTTAATAACTTGTCTACAGGCTGTGTGAGGACATAAACATGGTCACACATGGTGACTTATTTGATGGTGAATTTATTTAAATTTGGGGGTGGTCTAGAACATGGAAGTGATGGTGCTATTTTTATAATCAGTGGAACCTCTAAAATGTCTGTTGCTAACGCACGCATGAAACATACTGGCCTGCGTGTACCCCGTTAAATCTACGGTTTCCAAATAGGGAAATAACTGAATAGCGAAATAATTAAATATGTATTGATATGAATAATTATTTAAAGGGACATTTCACTGTGTTTGAACATTAGCATATGCATGTACAAATTACAACAGTACTAAAATTCCCCCTCGTTAAAGACTATTTTTGTGATGAAATGTCAGATAAACGCCTCATTGACCAACCTGGACGGTAGTCTTTTGAACGTTCCACATTGCGGCGCGGCATGTGCTTTTAGCCGGGCCAGATTTGGGAGGGTCGATGTCGGATAGCGAGCTGCACGACAACCCAGTAGCCGTGCCTTGGTGAAAAGTTGGGCTTTGAAAATATCCAGCATGCCCGCACACAACCCTCGTGAGGATATACAGTACAAAAAAATGGATGGAAGGGTGGACAGACTGAAAAATTCAGACAACAAAAATTCCAGCGCGGAGGTCAACTCGACAGCCGAGTGTATGCGTAACCCCTAGTGTTCTTAGTGGGGGAAAAAAAGTAAGTCACGCTAACGCTTATGAATGAAATTATAATATATAAGGACCTACTAACAATTAACGTTAACAATTAAGCTTCTCGCACAGCTGAATTATCTTTACATTACTGTATTTCCTGTGAGGAAAATTACTTTGAGATTGCAGATATTAATGTGCATGTTATTTATCCAATGAAGGATTCGTTTAATCTAAATCATGAGTCGCTTCCATGTGTGCTGCACATAAGCTTGTGCCTGCAACATTGCGTCCCAGTGTATTATTGTTTATATACAAAGACATACAATTATGAGTGAGCTACTTTTGTTGGACTGTCTTTCCAAGGCCATCGTCTGCTCAAAGTGAACTCACTTGTGTGCAACATGCATGTGGCTCCCAACATTAGCATATTGCCAGCAAAATTCATGTATTTTGTAATCATCAGGGTTAAAAAAAAAAGGTTTAATATTTAAATATACAACAGAAGTACACAGTTGACACACACACACACACACATTGGTGCAAAAAGCGGCTCTCCGTCTGTATTTCCAAGGGTGTCCTGTAACCTTGGTCTAGACAAGGGCAAGGGACATTCATACACATTTATTCAAAAGGACGCTTCTCATTCAATTCTCTCCATATTCATAAGCAGTTTCGCACCCCCGCTCTCGATTTTCCCTTTCAGCTTTAAATTAAAGGTACAGGAACGAGCCAGGTCTTTCATCTCGAGCTGAAGGGGGGAGAGGTGGTGGAGAGCGAAGGCGTGTGTATGTTAGGTGTGTGCGCTGGTGAAGGGGATGGGGGGGGGGCTTCTTTGTGGACGAGGGGCAGACTCTCCACTCTCTATTTATTAGTCCCTGCCCCCCCCCACACTCATTCACACACACGCGCACACACACACACATATACACACACCCTAAACGACACCTGGCAAAAAAAAGGTTCATTAATTCAAAAAGATGTTTGTTTTTTTTTTTGTTTTTTTGAAAGCCATATTTCAAAGGCCTAGACAGGAAGGAGAGAGGAGCTGAGTGGGCCTCGTGAGGAGCAAGTGAGGGGAGGGAGGAGAGTGGCCTCCAAGGTGCTTTGGAGTACACTTCAAGTATTAGGTCACACTTGGGGAGGAGGGGCCTCTTCTCATCCAGAACATAATCAAATATTACTTTTTCAAAGAATAATGCTAATGCGCTAATTTTCATTACTGTGTCATTGCGGGCCACTAGGGGGCATATTGTCATAGAATCTGGAGATGACTTATTAAGGGCTGTAGCTTTCTAATATTTGAGTATCTGGATAGGCAACTGAAAATTCTTTCGACTCACCGGGCATACAAATTTTTTTGCTTACAGTTAAAGACAATGAACGTAACTATTTTTCATTTTTACAATGTAGGTAATAAACATTTTATACTTAAATTTAAACTGTGCATAGCAACACAATATTTTGCTCTGTAGAACCATTATTAATTAGAATAGATTCTGGTCTATGAGAACCACAATAGTGATTTTGTCCACTAAAACAGAATACAATAGAAACAATAGAAAGGGCAACTTTGTCAGGCTGTCTCCATCCAAGTGTGCAGAGTCATTTAGGTCTGTAAATTCGAGCACTGCTAGCGCTGCTAGTGCAGGCGAGCACGGTTAGCGTGGCTTGTGAGGTTAGCAAAACTACTGCTGCTAGTGGCTAGCGCTAAACATTAGCAACAAGCGCGATGTGGTCTGTACCTCTTAAGAGCGGAACTTGGCTAGAACCTTCATAGGTAAATAAATAAAATCCACATACACTGCGTATATAAAATAAATGAAAGTTAGCGGCCAACAGAAATGAAACTTCTTTTTTTTTTTAAATTGCAACCTCTGCAATTTGAAAATTCCATGTAATGTAAATTTGACATTGATTGTTCAGCCCTAATATTGGACCCAAAAATATTGAAAGCAGTTGCTTCCACGACATTGCCTCGATGTGTTAAAAAGGCTATATGGTATCCACTTTGCTCTGCATGGCTCTCCTCCTTGGTCACACTTTTCCATCGGTAGATCCAGTTTTTATTGTTTGTACTTGTTCAGCAGTTGTACCAAGAGTGAAACTCTATGGCTGGATTACGTTACCCTGTTGCTTTGACTTTGGACGTTAAAGGATAGTTCTTAGTCTCAACTCCATTTTCTTGCTGACCTCTGCTATCAGATAAAATGTGGCTCCTTACTGTGGAGACCTGAATACAGCAGAATTGTTCAAACTCACTGAGCGCTGCGTATTTATCCACATGAGCAGCGAACGGACCTGCAGCGGGATCGTGTGTCGGCCCCTCCCAGTTGAGTTGAATCTTTCATACGACCGCAGATGATGTACTTAATTATAGATGGCAGGACAAGACGGGATCCTTAGCCTCAATTAGACGGGGCCATAGGGTGAGTGACCTGCAGCACGACTGTCAGTGCCTATTACACACTACACATGGCCAGTGACAGCGAGGAGGTGGAGGGCAGGGCCGGGTTACAAGGCCTTGGACTGTATTCTTTTCCCGACCAAGCTACACACCACATCCAGTCACACGCAAATGCAGATGTGCATATTTTCAATTGTTTCCAGGGGAATCGATTGCATTGATTGTGTTAGTGTGCATGTTGCTTTTAAAACAAACATGAGTCATTGTTGGGGCAAATTAGACCGTATCACCATTCCATTTCATTTGATAAAGGCAGCGTGATCGACAAAACGGGGGAAATTGGCCTTCTTCTCTGCTGCTGTTGAAAAGATGTCAAAGTAAATTGGTTCAAAGGGCGATGGAATGCTGGCTTTAAGTTACATTTCAGCAAATAAATTTAAATCTGGATGTAGTAAAGGTGATCATTAATGGAGGTTTGGTTCTGTGTCTGTCCCTGTAGAAGTGACTCCTAAACCGTATCGATCTCTGTACTTTTTACAACGTCCAATCGCTGTACCCTCCTTTCCCACCAGTTGCAACACCACATGGTACTACAACACTAAATTTGGACTTGCTTTTCAACTGTAAACTTCTCAAACGATTGTCTATGAAATAGTGGGGGTTTACTATTCTCAAAATAAAAGCTGGAAATGTATTCAAAGTAGTAGAGAAGCAGTCAATGTGTTCTATTTCTAAAACTTTCTTGCTTCTGTCTGTCAGGTGCACTGTTATGTCATTGAGTCCCTAACAAGCAGCAAGATGTTTTTTCTCACGGAGGACACTGGGTGTTGTGTGTCCCTTTTCCCAGGACTGTCCCACGCAGGCCTGCTGTCTCGTTGGAACAAAACCAGGCAAATAGCCCTGAAATGTATCATATAATGATTCCGACTTAATGACTGTGGCCTTTCTGCTCATCTCATAATGATGCTGCCTCATCTTTTGATTTCCACTGGTGACATTGCGTCGACATAGTGAGCTGAATGCGGATGAGAATATATCACTTCCTCTAGCCAGTCTGTTGCCTCACCTGTGCTAACTCACCTGTGTGTGAACACTGGGGCCAATTGCCCGCATGCCCCCTCCTCTTCTCTCCTTTAGGGTCTGTTGATTGGGGCATTAAAAATAAATGCGGCTCAGTTTAGGGGGGTTTGGCCGTATGGCGGTATGTATTTCTGTTAATTTTTCTCATCCACCTCGAAGCGCAACATGTACTAGGCCCCTCCCACTCCCAGGTAGGCAGAATATGATAGCGCAGGGGCTGTCAGGGCAACAATTAGGCCTATTTTCCGTGAGGTCATCTTACAGGGACGGCGGACGGCTGTGGTTCGCACACTGGCAGCTCTGTGATAAACTCTCCAAATAAGCAATTGCCCCCGAGAACATAATGGTGAACAATCGCTCAAATCATCACCATTATTTTGGTCATGTCATCCAATCTCAATTATTATCATCATGATTATTTATAGATTTTTTTTTAATTGAACTTTTAAACTAAAGAAAAAGTAGTTTAACATTTTTTTTAACATCTCACTGGCATTGGGCCAAATCCTTCCAAAATCATCACCGTAAAGGAGACACTTAAAAACATTTGTTAAAACACTAACATTGCATCATCAAAGAGAGCAAGCCTTTTTCACTTGATTGGTCAATAATTTGTAAGAATAAAACACACGCAACGCATGGACCGACCAATAGGAAAGCAATATGAAATATACCTAATTTGACAGTTTCAACCCAATGGTAGCGATATAAAGTAAATTTTTATAACAAAATGAAAAAGACGAACATGGAAAAATATTAACACAACTTTTACCCATTCGTAGAACAAACGTAGAATGATATAAAATAACACAGTGAAGTCATTTACTGTCTTGAGTGTTTAAGTAGTTCTGCAAGGAATTATGACGATGCCTTAAAATGTAAATATAATATGAACTAGTCAAACTAAATCCAATTGAAATTAACCCCAAAATTCGCTGAATTAAATACATTTGATATATTTTCCAAATGTGGATGAGTTCAATTAGTTTTGTAAACATAAAATGTAATTTCAGTTAGTTTCTTGTTTTTATATATTTTTTTATAATTTGCAATTTCAGTTTGTGGTCATTTGTTTGTTTTCATTAAATAGACTGACTTGGATAGCATGCAGGATGGCGCAAGGACAACCTGGCGCAAGCTCACCTATAGTTGGCACTGGTTGTTCAGCAATCAAGCAGGATGTAGCCTGGCTTTTTTTTTTTTTTTTTTTTACTGGTTTGGACAAAAACAGGTAAAGCATTGTGCGGCTATGCTGTAGTTTATTTTGAAGTCAAAATTTGTATCATTAAGAATTCTAAAATCACACATTGCTAGCAATTTTAGCCAAACTTGTGTATTCACATCAGTGCAGATCACCGTGTGATGCTACGACATTTGCCTTGTGTCCCAGAGTGGAACGCTAGGACAACACATAAAAAATGTTTCCCTCCTTTTTCTCCATGCTGCCATTGCCATATTGGATGCACCGAAATCTAATTAGGATGCCGACACCCACCTTGTATGAGCCCAGCTGCTACGTCATTGCGTCGTTGCGCCGGGGTACACGTTAAATGGGTTGGTTGACCATGCACTGTGTTGTGCTAAGTGCAGTATGAAAAGGTCTTTACAGTGTAGACTGGACATAAATAACACACTTCAGGTGTCATTGTCTCCCATTACCTCAAGATGGGACCGGCTCATTGGATAGGAACACAGGAATCCCACTAATGCCAGCAACGGCCGGAATGACGCTACACTGGGGTTAGGTGGAACTGTAGAACCGCCAGGAATCTGTGTAGACGTGACTCCCACCAAGACATCGAGGGAGGAGAGAAGGCGTGGCCATACTGCTCATTATCAAGAGGCATTTTTGAACTCCTTAGTTTATGTTGATTTCTCCCAAACAAATTGATAAAATTAAAAATGCAAGTGATTTTCCTGATTTAAAAAAAAAACTAATTGAGCTTGTTGTTGAAAAATGGCCAATACTGGCTGAATGATCTCTTTAAGATCCCAGCTAAAATTTAAACCAGGGAGGATGAAGCCATCAAAAGGATTGCATGTGCTGAATTCCAAATGGAGGGTGCACGCCTGTTCGGAGATCAAGGCTTTAACTGTCAAAACTTTACAGCCGACATCAAAATAAAAGCCTTTAAAGTGTGACGTAGGCGTGACAGAGTTTGGTTAGCGGCGTCGCACGGTGCCAAGTCGCAGCGCAACGACATATTTTCGGCTTCATTCAAAAAAATGGAGGGGTGGGGGGGGGGGGGGGGTGAGGTGCTTGTTGGTTGGGTCAACAGCTGCAGGCTAGAATTAGAAATCAATTATTCAGCTTTCGACAAGCTCATTAAGTCTGTGAATGGGATTTAGTTTTTCCTTTCGGAGTCTGCCTGCTCATTTCTCCTTGCTTGCACTTTCTAATTGGTGTTTTTTTTCACTTGAAACTTTGAAAAATCAAAAAAAAAAAGAGAGAAGAGGTATGAGCTCTCTGAGTGCGTGCTCTCAATGTGTGTGTATATATTGAAGACCACTAGGGATGTTTGGACACTGTCTAATGACCGGAGTCATCAAGATAAATTGGGCATTAATAATCCAAGAGGTGTAATCTGTGGAAATTAGGCATTAATAATCAAAGGATGCCTGGAAATTATCCCGCATGGCCGCAAATGAAGCCGCACTAATCAGCGGAAGGGGCTCAAGAAGACAAAAATGGGGGAAATGGAAAGATGGGCATGAGTTTTATGGTGAGGTTGGAGGAGGGAGGCGTCCACGTTGCCATGGAGACGACCATCAATCAGCAGCATCAAAGTACGCTTGCGTTTCCTAAAACTGTTACAGTGCAGGACGGCTTATTAGCAAACGGCACTCGTACACACACACATGCACACGCAGTCTCCTCCCTCTCGCTCCCTTTCTCCCCTCTTCCTCTCCTCCTCCTCTCCACATTGTGTGTGTCTATCTGATCCCGTGGCCTTTTGTTGCGCTATGAAAGGCCCGATGCCACACTCATTATTTTCTCCTTTATCTCTCTCCCCACTGCTCTGATTAGAACAGTCGCCCCTGACAGACGCCCTCAGCCGCCTCCTATCCATTACATTCTCTGTGTGTGCGCGAGTGTGCGTGTGTGTGTGCAACACATGTGAAGCTTACCTACCTATATATAAATCGTAAGTGTCCTCACAACGCTAAAAGATGGCCGAGGGAAAACATGGCTGTTCGATGGCCAGCATTAGATGCGTTCGGGTCGGACTGGTTCGTTCTGTTCTGTGTTTTGGGATTCCAAAATGTAGACTAAAAGACCATCACAGCATCTCATTTTTTTTATTTAAATGAAGCAATCACTTTTTTTCATATTTGTAAAACTCTCATTATTGATGACCTTACAGTAATATTTGAATAAAATGAACTGTGGGGAAAAAGAAGCACTCTCAGGCCCCATCTTTTCTACCTCTAATTTGATTTTTAAGGAATCACATCGGCTGAAAATAATTTCAGTTGGCTCACGCCCACTGCCTTGACACGCCCAGTACCTTTGCCTTCTGGAGCTTTGCTGAAATAATCGCGGAATATCAACCTTGAAAAAATTCCTTGTTTGTTAATATTTGGAGAAAAGATTTGCAAGAATAAGAAAAGTAAATTAAGCAAAGGTGACGCAGAAGTAGCAACTTTTTTAAATTGGCACGTCACAAAAAAAATAAAACTTAACATTTAGTGGGATAGTAACCATTGTGACTAAGTCATACAATCAATTTACCAGCTAGGGCAAAGGTCAGAATATTTACGGTGGACGTCACATTCGCTCCATTTTTTGTGAAGAGTGCATGTTACTCGAGTCAACCGGAAATTCCTCCTTTTACAGTCATACGGATTTACAAAGAAATTAAATACATTTCTTAATCGCACATTTAACAACCATAAAACACTGGTATATAATTACAATGGCATTTCGCCTGAACTTCACAATTCACATGACAATAAAATAACTGCAAATGGACAAAAGTAATCATACATTTAAATAAATCCTGAATACCTCAATGCATATTTCCTTCTTGTTTTAATGTTTATATTTTAAAAATAACAACCTTTTTAAACCCTATATTTTGGATTCATGAAAGAGGTCAGGCTTTATTCAACTTTTTTTTTTTTTAAATTATGTCAAAATTGATATTTAGTTTAAGTCCTGACCGACCTTCATAAATGAACCTTTGACTCATTGACCAAATTATTTATGGCCCTTTAAGATTTGTTTTTGAGTAGCCCCGGTCTTGTGTTTGGTGTCATCATTCGGCTTTTCCAAGTCTCTCATCTCTAATAAGCTGTTTATGGCTGAAGATGGATTTATGCAAGTCAATGGCACAGAATTATGGACAACACTTTTAAATGTTTACAGAGCCATATGAAATATATTTCCCCTGTTGGGCGAGTGCTCTGAATATGTGATGTGCTTTTAAATTGCATTATCATGCACAAACCAAGCCGAAATGTGCTGCAATTCACCTGCGAGTTAATGGAATATGGCTTTAAGAGGGAACTAATTATGCCCGTTTAGCAGGAATTGAATGGACGTTCTTTGAAAGGCCTGATTCCCAATGTAAACATTAATGGCCCGCTTGATTAACATAAGAATAGTGTGTTATTGCTGCCGCCCATTGGATATGTATCTGTGCTGCACCACACACACTCGGTGGACGCCCTAATACACTTATTACCTGCCTTATCTGCCAAAGATGCCATTTTTGTTTTATTGTTTGACTAATTTGTATAAAATTCATTTTCTAATTACAGTTTTAAAGCATGCGGCGGTGGGGAGTTTAGCCCAGGCTAAGCAAGCTTCTTTTTTTTTTTTTCCTCTTATTCTGTCTTGCAGGTCTATCTTTGGGAGTTTTCAATAATTGAAATGCACCAGAAGGAGCAAAAGGAAGCAAGATGGCGGTGGAGGACACAGGAAATAAGGTGAGGTGTTAAATGGCGACGTGGTGAGCTAAAGGGCGCGTGAAAAGGAAGACACGCTTTGACTTGGGGGCCCTCCCGGAGATGATGACCTTCTTTCACATTCTGCTAACTTTGACAACTGACGATCCCAGTCTGCCTTCTAACATGCGTTCACATTGAAGTCCTGCACTTTCCTTAAAGGCCAAACTGATGTTCGCAAAGCTAACGACACTACAGGTGGAATGCTCCACTAATGGCACAATTTGGAATTCAACTGAAATTCGATGGAAAAAATTGCCCCACAAAGCAAACAAAGGTAAATTGAGCATCTAAGATAAACTTCAAGTGTGTTTTGCTTCTTTTTTTTTTTTTCGACAGACATACAACGCAAAATCCAGTCACCATATGATAACATCTCCTTGCAAACACCTTTCTTGTAACCTCTCTATAAATGTCAAGTGTTTTCAAAGCGTGAGTAATATTACTTTACTTTCTCCACTTTTTTATTTATTTTTTTATTACTGGCATGTGCTTTAAGAATGTTAAAACGAATGTTGAAATGTTGACATTCAGCCGCAAACATCAAAGTGCCTTCAGGCTCGCATTGTGGGTTTGGTCATGTGATGTTCTCAAATCAAGGCCGAGGGCACTTTGTTAATCTGCTAGTATGTTGGCGCCATTGGTGGGGGGAACATGCCGGTCCAACTTGACATATCCAAACGTATTGAGAGGGTTTGCTAGGAATGTCTGGCAGAATCCCCTCTCAGAAATAGTTTCAAATCCAACCTACGGCAGAATTTCACCTACGTCCCGGGGGAGGTGGCGGACATTGAGTCCTAGTGGACCGTTCCTTGTCGTGGTAGTTGACTAGCAGTAAGGCGGTCGGTGCCTCCGTGGCAGCAACGCCCAAAACTGTTGGTGGAGCGCCTCTCAGCGCGGAGTGAGACGTCTTAAGTTCAAGCACCAAGATGGATGGAAGTTAGAGGCCACATTTGAAGGAACAAAGTTTTGAACGGATTTACGAGGCCATATATTTTTTATCTCACCAAAAACTAGCGTTTGAACTTTTGATATCCGTTGTTGCTTACCTATCTATTTGGTTGTAGCGACACAGCAATTTAATGGCCAAAAGGTGTAACAAGCCAGAGTGTTTTTGCACGGAATGGGCTGTGCCATTTCTATGCTAAGATGGCATCAAAGTGCCTAAGTGGTTAATTTGTTCAGGCGCCTTTATTAGCTCAGCTCAACCTCGCTATCTGGAATCTCATACCCCTATTTTATTCCACCCCCCCACATAAAAACTTATGGATCCTTATAAACGTGAGATTGTTTTCAGTGGCATCAGCGTAAAGAGTGTGCACTAATGGGCTCTGACCTTGTCTGACTGTTGTTCTTAAAAGTGGGCTCAAAATGCTTCACCCATTTTCCCTTCCTCAATCCATCTCCTCGATACATTCTTCATTTTCTTTCACTTTAATAGACTCCCGCCTTCGTCCCCCTGCGCTGTTTGCTGGGGTTTGGCCTGATAGCCATTAGTGTTACACCCTATTACATCAGTAATGACTTACAGTGAGCTCTAATTAGAGATGTGTTAGTGAACTGTCTTGCACCTCTCTCCTCCTCAGCTAACCCCCCCCTCCCCCCCATCCTCCATCACCACACTTAGCACCTACCAGTTGCTACTCCTACCTGTTGCTGACCAATTGGTGAAGTAGTGCTATATGGCTAATTGATAACCAGAGACGCTCCATAAAATCTTGCCTCTAATTGTCTGGTTGGACGTGGCACTAACATTTTATTTATTTAATTATTTATTTATTTATTTATTTATATATATATATATATATATATATATATATAATTTGATTATGTTTTATTTATTTATTTATATTTTATTTTTATTTTTTTAAAGAAGTGAATCACTTCATTCTCCCAGCAAGATTTGCCAGTTTTTATGTGCGGGCGCATGTGTGCTGTCTACGAAAATAGCGCCCTGACTATCAACTGTAAAAAGAATCTTACTTCCTTGGACGTAGGCGTTTCCGCAATAAGATGCGTATAGCTGACTTTACATCCAATTTAAAATGTGTTCTTATTAGAGCGATACACTTATTTGTTGATGAGTCATATTTCACGAATAATCCTAATCAGTACAGAAACACAATAATGGAGGTAATAAACATTCTTTACTGCTATATACAAAAATGTTAACTGCTCTTCTAAAAAAAAAAAATATAATAAATAATAATATATGTAGCCGATAAGCAGTGTCAAACTTTTTGTAACATGAGTGTAACTATCCATCCATGTACTTTCATTTTGTCTTCCCACAACTTATTGAGGCTGCGGCAACTTTTGAAATATGAATGTGATGTTGCAAAATTTGAGGTTTGGAAGGATCCCTGATAGCTCCTGTAACACATCAAACTGCGTCTTCAGAGAGATATTTTCTCATACATCCCACAAGGTCTGCCATATATCGAACGTTACCTTTTGAAGAATACCCATTTCGTCTAAGTTTTCCTTTCAACTTTCAACGCGGTCTCTTACTGGGATGCTTATATCATGTAACCTCCTGTATCTTATTGAGACTGCTCCTTCATTCGGAGTCAGTGTTGCAAAAAAAAAAAAAAAAGTGCAAACACATCCAGTGAATCCTTTGATGCTCACTGAACTAAAGTCCCCTGAACTGAGAAGTTTTGCGTAAATCTCATCACAAAGAAGCCCTTAAATCACTAATTAGTCTTTTTTTTGAGTGGGGGGGATTGATGTAACTTTTACATGCAAAGTCTATTATCTAAGAGACAATGTTAAGATCAATCAAGTTTCCCTTTAATGTGAAAAACAGTTAATATTTATGGCATAACCCTTACTTGTTAAACCGGAATCCACCAAATTGTTGAATTCTTCATTTGAATTGCTTTTCCAGACCTTTACGGCCGCCTCTTTCAGTTCTTGTTTATTTCTGGTAAAATGCCTCATCGGTTGGGTTAAGGTCTGGTGATTGACGATCACTCTAAAACACTTCCACTTTTTCTCCCAGATTAAGCCCTGTGTTATGTCGACATGTTGTGTTTTGTGTCTTGTTGCATGAGGAAGCATCACCCGATTAGTTTGGATTCATTTTTCTTTAAATTGCCAGACAACGCGGTTTTTTTTTACGCTTCCGAATTTATTCTGCTGTGATCATCATGTCCTGAGTTATTAAACACATTGATGTATGTAGATGTAAATTCCATGAAATCTGAATCTTTGTCCCTTATTCATTAAGTCTGAAACACAAATGTCTTGAGATATAACAAAAACAAAGGAATGAACTGTGTCGTTCCAATACTTTTGGAGGGGGGAGTATTGTAATGCTTGCTATCGTGTCAGTAGGCCACACAAATCATCTTTGAATGCGAGTCTGCTTACGTTACGTCACTTCTTGTGTCGTCTTCTCTCAGCGGTCCTTGTTGTGACTGCTCCTTGTTTTGGAATTTAAAAAAAAGTTTACAAGGAAGTAGAACCCACCCAGTTAATCCTTTGATGGGGTACGCTTGAATATTTTTCTCTCCTTGAGCGGTGTATTTTTCAAGAGAATTCCAAACGGTACAACTTGGAGGGCAGTCCAGCTCCGAGGTCCCTCGGTAGTTTGTTCCTATTTACGTCTTCATCCAAACATGCGGCTCAGCCCCTCCTTTTCTGGAATAATAATGGGATGTTTCTTGTGGGTTTGTCAGTAGTGATAAGATGATTATCTGAAAGGTCTGTGGCACATTGTGGAGAGAGTCTCGCCCGCACTGCTGGAGTAGGTAATCCTGGGTAATAGCATTATGGACACAGTGTTTTCCTAAAGACCATGATTATCCACTGCTGTTTGCCAGCGGATTGACATTGGCCTCCCTGGTCCTCTCGCTCCCTCCCTCTTTGTATTCCCACTCACTTCTTCGTGGCCGTCGTCGTGTCATCCTGCCTCTGACTCACCACTCCATCAGGCCCTTGTACCAGATGAAAATAGAGCGTGCGGAAGCGACAAAGGCACAAATTGCTCGTAGACAAGAGTGGCCTAGATTTGAATGGCACGCTACAATGCGGAAGGCGCGCACCTTCTGCCTCTGCAGTTTGAGGTTAGCGCTCGGCTCAACGAGGACGACTCTAAGCTATCGCATCAATACGATGACTACAGTCATCTGACTGATGTCTTGTAAATAACACAGAGTTGTGTTTCCTCAGATGCGCTTTCATCATTTCTAGCCATTCAGATTGGACGCTTTGCAACAGAATTAAATATGATAATCCTCATTGTACCGTCACATTCTCTCCTTGTGCAGAAAACTCTTTTTGAGTCCTGACACTGAAGGCCATAATATGTTGCGCTGCAATGCAAAAATTCTTCCTTTACAAAAATAGTAAATCGTACTTTTTATTCACACTGTCAGAGATGTACTGTATTCAGTTTTCATTTTTCATTAGTGTGGGTGTAGTTTGCAATGTAGAAATGCAATATATCATGCTGGGAACTCTGTGAGAATCCTAATCAAATATTAAATATTCTTAAAGTATTGCTGCTTGTAATATATATATATGAATATATATGTGTGCGCGTATAGGTGTGTGTGTGCGTGGGTGTATGTGTGGGGGGGTGCATGTGTATAATACACTTGACAGTTAATTTTTTTTCAACACAATTTTTCCATTTTTAAAAATTTGAATTCATGCTGCTCAATGACTCATTCTGCTCTGAAATTAATTTTCCCAGCGTTCATAAATGTGTGGCATTTGAAGGTTGCTTGCTTTCACGCTTTTGTCCAGCTCATCCCAAACCAGCTTGATGGGGTTTAAGTCTGAAGACTGTGCCTTTTTGTACACTTCTGAATTGTGCATCAGTTTTCTGTTTTGGGTAACCAACACGATACCTTGTACAATTTCAAGGCTTTTATTGGATTTGAACTGCTTGACTTGCAATGAAAAGAAAAAATGATATGTTATACAACTTTTCTATCTACAGTAAAGAATGTTTCAATGTGACCTACTATTACCTTTACAGTTAATAATGGTAAACATCACAATTCCAGTAGTGTCCATAACGGCTCGAAATAACTTTATCACTCTGCAAAAACATTCCTTTCCCTCTCATTTTGAGTTGAGTAATTTTGCTTTATTTTACTTTTATTCTACATGAACTTCAAATGTTTGCTGAAGTAATTAATGATTTTGTGAGAGTTTGACGATGGAAATGATTGTTTCTGGTATATATATTTACGTCCAAATAATTCAGGAGGCGAACTGATTGTTTGACGTGAGTCCCCTGTAAATTCTTAAACTGACTTGAAATGACGTAACTATGTGAGCAAATGTGCAAGTGTGCTGACTGATTTGAAATTAAATTAAAAGATCAATGGCTCCACAACAATTTATGGTGACTTGGATTCTTTCTATTCCGGGCGGTGTCCACTTGCAGATGGTCATGAAGCACTTGGCCACGTCTGCGTCTGTCACAAGCACATGTTTGCAAGCTATGTGGTCTGGCAATTTGGGATGGATAAGAAATCGATAGGAATGGCTGCAAAATGAATGTCATTTTCAATAGGTTGTTGAATCCCAAAAGCCAAAACACTTCCAAGCCCCCACACCATCTTTCTCTCACCGTCATAGAGGTGGTTATTTGGGGGTAAAGGGTGTGTGTGTGAAAGGGGGGGTCTGCTCACCAAGTCTTGCCCAGGCCCTCCTCCTCAAATCCGGCACAGCTGCCTTTCACAAGCAGTGCGGCTCCAGCCCAATCATGCTGGAGAGACACAAATGCTCTATTTATTAGAATGTGTTTGCTATTGTTCTGTGCTATGCACACACAAAAAAAGACCCCAAACCAGACCCCCCCCCCAACCACCCCCATTATGTTAGCAGCGAGTCCTCTTTTTCAACAATAACTTGGAATCGTCTTTTTTTTTTGTACGTGTGTGGGCGTGCGTGTGTGTGTGCGTGTGCGTGTGTGCCCGCGCGCACGCGCTTTCAAAACTGTCATTCTTCTCTCATCTGGCCCACAGTGGCGTGGTGCTGTTGGCTCTTCTGCGGGCACCGGGTGCTCGCATGCCCCTGGCATCGGCTCGAGCTCGAATACAGTGACCGTGCATGCGCGTGTCGGGTTTTTTTTTTTTTGTGGGGGGGGGGGTTCCACCTTATTTAGATTTGAGGAAATCTACCCGCTTTGTGGAGTGGAGTGGACGTGCAGACGCGTAAGTAGGGTGGAAAAAGGAGTCCTCGTTTTGGATTGCTATGCTTCCCGCCTTGTGCGTAAAATGACTTACGCACCGGAGAGATGTTATTGGCGCGCAGAAAGGCGCGTTTTTAATTGATGACGTTTTTGTTGCTGTTCTTTTTCCTCTGTGTGTTGTGTGTAAGGGCATGTTCTAGTCTGTATATATTTGATAACCGCGGAGAAACATTTTTTTCGAGCATGCGACATTGTTATTAATATTAACGCGACCCTCGTGAAAATACGCGTCTTGGATGATGAAGTGCTAAAAAAACGATTCCACCAACACCTCAGGAAGATTTGCTGGTCGCCGTCCTTTGACGCTTTTATTTGGAGATTTTTCTTTGGAGCAAAGTTTGATCACTCCGTAGTGCATGTGCGCGCGCGTGTGTATGTTGCGTTGAGAGCCGTATGACAGCGTGGAGGAAATGTTGTCACCAGGGTGCTTATGTCATCATCATCAAAGGTTAAATCCCAGTATCGTGTCCAATCCTCAACTGTCACTTGGCTCACACAAAGTAACTCAGTTATCATCTCACTCGCCACCGATTGTAATAATTTGATTTTTTATCGTTTGTTAGTTTGTTTGTTTGAGGAGTCATCCAGAGATGGATTATGACACATTGAAATTAAAAGGTCATTTATTTTGTATATTGCTAATCAAATGCTTGTGTTCATTGAGCCATAAATATTTTTATATTGTCATATATTTTAATATGATCAATATGCCTGTTTTAATCAAACAAATCAGAACATTTCATTTTCACATTTATTTTCCATGAATATTTACTATTTTGTAGCTTATTTGGTGTGTAAACAAATGGTCTGCCTATCTTACATATATTCGTTCATGCAATGCTAACTTTTCTTTTCCTTTGTTTCCCCAATAAGATATGGCTCCTTCTATCTGTCACTCTCGAGACTCCTTTAATGGTGCAACATATGGGAGTAAATATTAAGATAAACTCTAACTAAAATGACGGTTGGGAAATGATTAAGGCATTAATGTCCCAACTGGGAGAGGATTTTATTTTCGAAATAGAGGGTTAATTTATCACTATGGTGCAGTCACTTGTATGAGTGGGTGAATGGATTGGAACAGTGCGAAGGTAGTCTTTGAAAAACTACATGGCCCACAATGCAATGGACAGTGACACTTGTCCCCCTACCAGGGCGATACTGACGCAGCGTTTTTTTCCCGCCCAACTAATGACAACCAGAAATAAAAAATAAAAAAATACAACAGGAGTCCATTCCTGAAACACATCCAACCATGGCACTTATCACTAATATACACTTTTTGAACCGACCTTTGTTTTTAATTGATTTAGGATTTTAAAATCATCTTTAGCAATACTGTCTGTTACAAAAAATATTGCATTTGCAATTTAGGAATTCCAAGATATTATTTTATGCAGAGAAACGTAGTTTTTAAAGGCTCAAAAGCATTTTTACAATTTGCTGAAAAAGTTGATTGGGCATTGCCTTGTGTTTGCAACTAATTCTGGCAGTGTCAATTCTCTATCTGTCTATCTATCGATCCATCTATCTCTCTATCGATCTAATCTACTCAATCTACTCTGAATGACGGTGGGTAGGTACTAATGCAAGTAAATAAAGCGCGCAAAAAGCTTGATAGTGGCTACACCCAACAGTTTATTGCATTCTTTACAAAATGCAGACTCATTCAGAAGTGAGCCTCCCCCAAGTATTAAGCTAGCTCCTACCCTGAAATCGAAGTGCACATAAAAATGTCTATTGCTTAATAGTAAATGTCATTTTTTTCTAAAATAACTCAAAAGATTTAAAAAGTGATTTGGTGGTGCAATGCCACCGTATCAAGAAAAGCAAAGTACATTAGTCAAATTCCACATCTCCAAATGCAAAGTCAGACCTGCTATAACGTAAGAAAAATCCTGATTTGACCAAAATAAAAACATTTAATGGTGGAGTGAAACCAAACTTGTTGTTATTAACTTGTCTTGTCACGATGCGCGTGGTGTTTGGAAATGTTTAATTCCGTTTGTTATTTGTGGGATCCACACCCTCTTGCTTCATTCCTGTTCCGACGTGTTTTGCTTCTGGAGTCGGCGAAACCAACATATGCAAATGAGTCCGCCAGCGAGCTCCTCATTGGCCGCCCGCACCTCATTTAAGTGCTGTCAGTGCGCGCGTCACATGGCCGCCGCTGCAAGCAACTTGTCAACTCCGAGTGGCTCCAGTGTGCATTCTGTCACAGCGGATGTGAGGCAGCAGGGCGACGGCTTGGAGAGCCCTTGTGGGAATATTGCTTATGCTTTGGCGCGCTTTAAAGACTCTTGCAGCCACTGTGGTCACGCGCGCGCGCGGGCGGCTCATCCAACTTGATTTGAATTTCTCTTTTCTTGCCGGTGAAGTTTCTCCAAACAAGCCGCTCGAATGTATAGCATGATGATGGAGACCGACCTCCACTCCCCCGGCCCCCAAACCAACACGGCCGCGGGGCAAACGGGGCCCAACGCGGGCTCCAAGGCGAGCCAGGAGCGGGTGAAGAGACCTATGAACGCCTTCATGGTGTGGTCCCGCGGCCAGCGCAGGAAGATGGCACAGGAGAACCCCAAAATGCACAACTCCGAGATCAGCAAGAGGCTGGGCGCCGAGTGGAAGGTAATGTCCGAGGCGGAGAAGCGGCCCTTCATCGACGAGGCCAAGAGGCTGCGGGCCATGCACATGAAGGAGCACCCGGATTACAAGTACCGGCCCAGGCGGAAGACCAAGACGCTCCTCAAGAAGGACAAGTATTCGCTGGCCGGCGGTCTGCTCTCCGGAGCCGGCGGCGGGGGAGTGGGCTTGGGTGTCGGCATGGCGTCTTCCTCGGCGGGGCAAAGGCTGGAGAGCCCGGGGGCGCCCCACGGAGGCTCTGCGGGTTCCGGCTACGCGCACATGAATGGCTGGGCGAACGGCGCCTACCCGGGCCAAGTGGCTGCTGCCGCGGCGGCGGCTGCCATGATGCAGGAGGCGCACCTCGCTTTCGGCCAGCACCCGGGCGGGGGCGCGCACCACCTCAACCACCACCACCACGCACACCCGCACGCCCACCATGCGCACCACCATCATCACCACGCGCACAACCCGCAGCCGGTGCACCGCTACGACATGAGCGCGCTCCAGTACAGCCCCATTTCGAACTCGCAGAGTTACATGAGCGCGTCCCCGTCCGGCTACGGCGCCCTCAGCTACACGCAGCACCAAGGTTCCGGCGTGTCCTCTTCCTCCTCCTCCTCTTCGTCCTCCTCCGCCGCCGCCGCCGCCGCTGCCTCTTCCATGGGCACGCTGGGCTCGCTGATCAAGTCGGAACCCAGCGTAAGCCCGCCGGTGAGCGGAGGCCCCCACGCGCGGGGCCCCTGTCCCGGGGACTTGCGGGAGATGATAAGCATGTACTTGCCCACCGGGGAGCCGGTGGACCCCACCATGCAGAGCCGGCTCCACGCTTTGCCGGCGCACTATCAAAGCGCCGCGGCCGGAGTGAACGGGACCGTCCCGCTCACACACATCTAATCCAATTCGAACCCAATCATTGGAAGTGCAAAGGAACACATAACCAAATATTTACCTCTTTTCTAGCCCCCCTCCTTGCAAGAACTACCTGTATTTTGTACAGAATGTTTATCACGTGTAAATGAAGGCTCTTTTTTTGTTGTGGAGGAGGGGGCATAAAATGGCTGATATTTTTGGTTATCGTGGTATTATATCATCGTTTCCCGTCTAATTTACACCTGGTGCACCTTGGGCTTTCCCCCCATTTTTTTCCATTCTGTAAGTTATTAAAATGTTAATACAATAATGCAGAAAGTGCTTTAAAAGAAATGGGTTAAAAATCCTCTTTAAATTTTACAGCGTTTGTGTTCCAACCCCTCGTTTTATTGTTGTAACACTCTCCACTTTTATTATTGTACAAATGTGAATAATTTTAATATTTGAAAGAAGGATGACTTGGCAACGTGCTGTTGTAATTTATGTGCTTTTCTGCAACTGAAAAGCCCTGACTTACTGCAATGATAAAAAAAAATGAATGGAATAAATCTCACAAGATGTTGCTTTGAATTCTTACGGTAAATGATTGTTTGGATCTGAAAATGTTTCAAATGTTTTTAAATTTATAGCCACGAGGTTTTAAACGCCTTCAATTGCTTGTGCGTAAAAAACAAAAACAAATTGGAAATCCTACTGATTTATTATTTTAAAAATGTTTTGTGATAACCAACACTTTATTGTGTGGGGTTTAAATTATTATTTATATAATTTTTATCTTTTTTACTTGACAGTGCAAATAGGCCAACATTATTTATGAGTCTCATTCTTTTCCAGGGTATTAATTAAATGTCATCTTTAAGGCCTCATATGACGAACCACCTGTTAATTTTATATTGACGGTAATAAATAATATTTAAGTTGCTCTCCATTTTTTACTTTTAATGAATCCGATTCTAAACTGCCGTCTTTCCTGGCAATTTATTAAAATTGTCATTTAAAAGAAAAACACGTTTTCTTCCCTTTTACTTTTTTTTAAGTTACAAATTCCTCTCGCCTATTAAAACGCAATTATTATATTTTTTTCCTTTTGGCCGAATATGTTTAATATTAAGATATAATTGTACCTGTTTAGATTAATTTAAATGTCTACGAATATTGATCCAAAATTGATGATTAATTTCATCATGGTGTTAAAAAATGCGGAATGTAAATATATATATGCTATTTTGCACTGAAAAAAGAAATCAAAGAATTTGGAGATGAGTAGTTAATGTTGTCATTTTGCTACATGGTGTCTATTTTACTTTGATCCCAGCGCGGTCGTTGTAATTATAAACTCAACGTGCAAGTGACATATGTAATAATTATTTCAAATATAATTAATTTTCAACTGGGTCAACTTTTAAAGACGGGAAAAATGGCGACAAATCGCATGCTGGGTGATTGACTGCCAATTTATATCAGGACACATGGATGACAATTTGCCTTCTTTTATTTCATTTTCTTCCAAATATTAGACGTTCGTGCCAATTAGATTAATAACCATTTTCTATACTTTTTTTCATAACGAAAACTGAGTGCATTACGTCATTATTTTTGACAGGCCTTGGGCTGGTTTTGACATTTACTGTTTTAATTGCCTGAAGACTAATATCCATACACATGCAAATGAGGGTAACTTTATGCCTACTTATGCATTTAAAAAAAAAAATCAATTAATGTGAAATCCATCGTGAAAGGGCGGCTTGGTTGGTTCACACTTGATGAAGACTGACGCATCGTGTCACTTAAAGCTGCGAGGCCTCAATTTTGTGTGTAAGAAAAGATGAATGTCGATTTAAAAAAAAGAGAGAGAGAGAGAAAGAAAAAAAAAAAGTAAACATTTGGAGCCCATGTGCGTCTTTTCGCGTAAGAGACGGCGGGATACGTGCCCGCTTTAACCCGCGCAACTGACACCTCAAGACGGGCTCAGACGTATGTAAGGATGCATGTGTTTTTAACGTTGACCGTTCCCAATAAATCTCTGCAAATGTGCGCCACTGTTATCTTGTATGCATGCAGGCCACTGATATATTCCCTGCTAGAGCTCCGGTTTGCTTAAAGCCCCGATCCCTTGCACTGCCATGTCCTAAATGGGGATAATTAGCGTCACTTTATCACGCCTCTGCATATTTTCTGCACGTCTCCGCCTCCCCCTTTTCCCGAAAAAGGGGGGGGGGGACAGGCAGCAGCCCGCACTGCTCTGTCACAGAAGATTATGGAGACAGATTGCACAGAGCGAATGTGGCGGGCGAGATTAGCGCGGAATAGAGAAAGCAACTGGGCCAGTGAATGCCTCCGAAGGGGCCTTATCGTGCAATTACACGTTGACATGTTTAACAATCTTGCTGCCTCTTAATCCTGCGGTGCTGCTGCGCTATCTGCGCGCGGCGAGAGCACCCAAACGCCTCACCGACGTGGAAGAGCGTAATAGTAAATAAAAGTTAGGAGGGGAATTGCTATATTTCGCAACTTTTGCCCTTAAACAATGTCTCTGTTGTGTATTGTTGCTTGCAATTTCTTGACACTACGAATATGACGCCTTATCGAGCAATCAAGAAGTGACGAGTCAGTGAACACGCCATCTATTATTAAAAAAAAAAAAAAGGTCACGCACAACCAAAGATACATGTTGTCAGCCTGCAGGCTTGAATGCAGACTTCCCATTTGTCACAACAACATCCCATCCCTCCTGCTTGGGAGTGATTGTGGAGCCACTGTTGGAATTTGGCAGCCCCACACTGTGACACCCTCTGCCCCCTTTTTTAAGCAAGACCAGGGAGATGTGAGGTTGGGAAGTTTTTCCACTCAATAGCTCCCACAATAGCGATTACAAGCCCGAGTAGGTTCCTCAAAGGGGACGCAGGGGTTATAAGCGATGCAGGTGTGTGAGAGGCTCCGGGCCGGGTGACCTCTTCAGACAAAGCAGGACAGTGCTCGGATCGCACAAAACCGCCGCAGGAGGAAGGAAGAGAAATGAAGTTTTGGAGAAAATGCTTTTGGATTGGTTGGGGAGAAAAGTTTTGCTCGTCACAAACCAGCCGTGCCCCCCCTCAGCCTAAAGTCCACTGTAGGCTCCGGGAAGCTCCAGAAAGGCGCAGTGGAAAACGGATGGATGATGAATACAGCATGGCTGGTGAGGCACGAAGTCAGATAAGCAAAACACAGTAGCATATTTGCTGTTAAAATAGCTGTGTGACATTGAAAACAGGTTTAAAAATAATATTATTTATTTTTTAAATAGCATTCTTTTCACACATTTTTTCCACGAGGAACGTTAGAGAGGGCTTATTAGCATCACAATTTCTTACTTATTGAATAGGCTAGTGATCAAATGTCTGCGTGTAAGTAAGTGGTGCCCAAAACCACACAAAGAGTTGAAAAGTATAGCATTTATTTTGAAAAGCGAGGGCTATTTTGTGTCTTGATGGTTTAAGCAGATCTTTCAACTCCAGCTTTGGTCTTCCGTGATTGATTTGTTCTCATTTTGTTTGTTAGTCTTCAGAAATTTTTAAGGTCAAATAAAATGTCTCCCATGCTTGACTTTAATTTGGAGGAACATTTAGGAATCAATGGACTGACTGAGCTGGATTATTCGTGTGCGCAAAAAAGAACGCTAACAGACTTGAACTGGTGTGCATTATTCAATTTGCCGTGCTCATGCGCACCAGCGCACCACTTTTGTGCTCCCTTGTTTAAAACTGGATACACGGATGTGTTCATAATTAATAAATCACATTCCAACTCATGTTAAATGGGAGTCCATTTAAGGTGTCATGATTAACCCTAAATCATTCAACCCTGATAGTAGGCTTTATCTGACGTATTTTTATTTTTCATGGAATTCTGGAGCCTTGTGCTCACATTGACTGCTATTTGGAACTGATTAAAATTTCTTTCATCTTAACAAATACCCCAGTTGCAGCTGAAGGAAATAAAATGATGCTACCAACACTCTTTATTATGTAAGTACAGTATTTATGTAATTATTATGTAAGTATGTTTTTTAAGCAGTGTTGTGTTTGCGCCGATCATACCTTTCGGCATTATACTCAAAAAGTGAAATCTTGGTTTAATCGGACCATAATATATCTATCCACGTTTTGGGAGATTTCTCATGTTTTTTTTGCAAAACATGGCTCGGCTTTGGGTGTTTTTCTATGTAAGTTAAGGGTTCAGTCTTGGCACCCGACCCATTGTGATGATATATGAAGAAGACGGCGGGAGATTATTGTCTCATATACAACCCCAATTCCTTTGAAGTCAGGTCGTTGTATAAAATGTAAATTAAAAACAGAACACAATAATTTGCAAAACATGATCAACCTATATTTTAGTGAAAACTTTATTGTTTTTTCAGAAAATAATCATGATCATAGAATTTTATGTTTGTAAAACGTTCCAAAAAGGGGTGGCAAAAATGACAGAGAAAGTTTCGGAATTCTCATCAAACACTTTTTTGGAACATACCACAGGTGAACAGGCTAATTGGGAGCTGCCATGATTGGGTATAAAACGAGCTTCCCTAAAATGTTTAATCATTCACTAGCAAAGGCGGGCCAAAAATCATGGAACAGTTTAAGGACAAGGTTCTGCAATGTACGATTGCAAGGAATTTAAGGATTTCATCATCTTCGGTCCATAATATCATCAAAAAGTTCAGAGAATCTGGAGAAATCACTGCATGTAAGCGGCAAGGCTGAAAACCAACATTGAATGCCCGTGACCTTGTTACAGCAGCGTGGTTCTTTTACTTTAATGGTCCTTCGGTGGGTTAAATAATCAAGAATATATTTCAGGTTGCCGGGTAAGAATGTCTGGTGTGGATTTGTTGATTCCACATAGCGCTGCTCTCGCTCAAGTGAGTTTTCAATCACGAGACGCGTTTGTCACCATTAACGGGAGGCCTGCGAGAAGGCCTGGCTGTCACCAACTCGTGATCTGATTGGCTATCGCAACTGCCTATCAACCTAAGAGCACAGCACAGACGCTGAAATGATTAAATTAACTTTCATCATAAATATGATTTTTTTGTTGTTGTTAGTCCAGCAGAGAAGGCCTTGAAGGCCTTCACCACTGAAATAATCAATTCTAGGATTGAACTGTCGCCTTCATAAAACCTTTACCAGCTATACAGGGAATGTTACACTTTACACTTCAATATTCGTAACTGTTTAAAATAAAAACAAAATAAGTAAAACTGGATCTCAAGTTCCAAGAACTTACAATTCTCATTAGTTCCCTTTCTTCTCTTTAACATAAAAAGATCTTCATTTAGTCCCAAGTGAATGAACCCTAGAACAAATTGTTGACAATAGTTCCAACAGTCAAAAACACATCCTCCAAAAGATTTAAAATGAAGTTCTTGTGTTGAAAATCGGATGAGTTACCCACCTCCTGCACAGTCCCAAATTTTGTTGCTCGGGCTTTTTTCACTGAGAAAGCTTAAGAATGATGGAGTCACACTTTTTTGAAACAAGATTTAATGGAGTCGTTCTTTAGCCCCGGCACAATCCTTAAAAGTTTCATGCAGGTACGGTATTTTTTTTGTAATTTTTTTTCTGTGTAATCCTGCCGACTGCCATCCTGAGTGGAGGTCATTGGTTATTAAAAAATGAAGGATACGTCGTTCCAAACGGTATTCGTGATGCCAACAGCAAATTATATATCTTTTTTTTTCAAACTGCAAGGTCACAGTCCGTGAAACTTGAAGGAAATCACTTTTCTTTTGACAGACATACAAAGTACTTGCCATTCTACTTTTTTCCTGCATCCATGGAGACAAACAAAATGAATCAAAAAGCCTGTGAAACTGCATGTTTTCATTCTGATTGTAAAAACTGATGCAGGGACAGTTTTGGAGTGCTGCTTCAAGTTTGTGTTTTACTCCCCTTCACAGATTTCCCACAAAACTCTAATGTGGTTATGGTCAATATCACCATCGTGGGAGTCCCAAGAGGTTAGACAGGAAAGAAACGAGACAGTTTCGGCTGCGCAAAATTCGAAGAAAAGGCACAAAGTGAGATCATGGCAGACGTACTCAACATAAAAACTTAAAAAAAGATGCACTTGGTGTGAAAAGGCATGCCAGCCGGAAAAAGTGTTAGCAGTGTGTTCTGAAAAAGCTTGGAGAATCGCTGACTTGGCAGCAGAGTGATGGCTGCAACGCCTGAAAAAGAAGCACAGTGACAGTGCAACAAAATTCGACAGCGATATCCGAAGCTCAGAATGTGTAAAAGCATGATAGCCATGTGCTTTGCAAAATCCCACAGAGCAACACGAAATATCTCAGCAGCATGCTTACACACGAGCATGAAAAAGAAGCACAGAATAATATGATATCTTAGATTTTTGCTGCCCCTTTCAATACCGAAAAATAATTAGAGCGACGGTACGACAGCAGTGTGACAAGAAAACCTAAAAATGAAGTGTGAATGTCATGCCCGATGCAAAATCCTGACAAAGAAGCACAGAGTGGAAGAAATGAACGATATGAGGTGAGGTGATGTGTGATACGGTGGAATAAGTAGTCCAACCAGACTTTGGAGATTAGCTTTGTTCTTTCTTCCGTTATATCGCAGTTTTATCACAACAGGATAATGTTTGCATGCCATTGGTGTCACATGTCGAGTGAATCTGATTGATGTGAAAGAAGGCTTGTCCAATCACGCTCCGAGTTAAAAAAAAAAAAAAAAAAGGCTGTTCTGGAGAATTCAAAAGAGATGGAGGCAGAGGACGTATGCAACACTGTAAACGGAACACGTCAGAATCCACCGGAGCACGAATCAGCGTCTTAGAGTCAAGTCAAAGTTTTGACATGACTGTTTATGTCCATCAATAGGCGATGCTGTTTTGGTGAGCCACCAACTATTAAATATAATCTACAAAGTTGATTGATGCTGTCTAACTGAGACACATCTGCATAGCTTAGCGTAGCAAAGTCAGGAGAAGATGTCATCAAAGCAATAACTGGAACCGCCTGGAACTTGTTGGTCACTTTTCCCTTTCTGATTTTTATACTTTTTAATTTCCTTGACTTGAACTCCATCAAAGTCAATGTTGCCATTTCATCAAGTGTCTTCAGGATCCAATTTGCTTGCTCATGAATTGGAGTTGTTCCACCTTTTATTAGAGGCCCTCTGGACTTCCTTCCTGCAGCTGTGATGAACATTTTGTCATTTCCATGACAAACATGATGGGGGAGATGGTGCAAAGTCAGCTAGTCGCTTCTTTACTTACACCGTTTGAAACTGAGAAGAGCATGAATGCGAACCCCGGTGGCGACTGGTTCTAATTTTCTGACAATCTGCTCCGCTAAAGTTTTGTAAAGTTACAGGAGGCAGCCGGTGGCTGCCAGGCATGGATGTTTCGCACCCAAAAAAATCGCCACTGTGGTGGTGTTAAAACGTAACAGCAAGATATAACCATCCCGGAACGGTCTGTCCATCCGTCCCGGACAGATGCTCACTTTTAGGACAGAGAACAAGAAGATTTTTAAGAAGGACTGACTAAGCAAGATTGGAAGTGAATTTTCACCCTGATTTTCTTCCGCACTAGCGAGGCCACGCCCCTAAAGGACACATCAGCACACCAGTTTATATGTTTACATTGTCCTATATTTTGTGTTTTAAAACGGCTGATTTAAAATGCAGTGCTATTTTACTTTGCTATACGCCAGTCAACAAATTAGATGAAAGTTTTTGGTGGGTTTATTGCATTTTAATTTATTTCAATGGGGAAAATTGCTTGAAATACATAGTAAGTAAATAGCCTTTGCATCTTGGTCACGAAACGAATTAAACCCTCAATTCAAGGTACCACTGTATAAAATGCTTAATTAGTGTAATTGCAGTGAAAAAGCGTGTTAGTGGAAAGATGAGTCATTCCGTGAATGCGGATAATGGCCTCTAGAATACCAAGAAAGCAGAGTTGAAATCTTGCGAGCATGAACAACCTTCTGTAAAAATAAGAATACACATTCTTCCTGCGTGAAAATATACCAACTCTAACAAGGTCGAAAACATTTTTATAAGGAAAGTGCACCGCCGACACATGAAATGCATTACTAATTTTGTCAGAATTTTTATTGAACCATGTTAAATACTCATCTCGGTTGCAGGCATGCTGCCGTCTTACAGAAACGTACAGCACTATCCTTCGGCCTGCCTCTTTCCGACAACACCTGATGGCAGCTCATTATATGATGATCCTTGGTGTGTTTATATTGATGACACTGATGAAGCCCCCACAGTGTTGTTTAAAAAAAAAAAAAAAACTGACACCCCCAAAAAAAGATGTTTACTGTATAATCTTAGGATCCAGTCACACAGTCTGATGTCATTGAGGTGATTTAAGAATTTTCTACACTTTTGTTGTTTTTGTTCACACTTCCAATTTTGTTTTCTATTTAAATGAGACATTTTGAACATTTCTCTTTAATTTTACAAAGCTCACAGACGTCTTAATGGCTGAACTATCTTCATACACCCCTTTTTTTTTTTTTTTTTAACGGAAACATTCTTCCCCATATGGGCCAATCTTGAAGCCAATATTTGTCACTGTAACGACAGGGGGCAGAGCCCTGGTATTAGAGAGCAGCTTCGACCAGAGCAGGGGGCAACTACCTACTTTCTTGGGGGTATGCAGACACATAACAGGCGCCCCCATACCCCAAAGAAAAATATATAAAAATAATAATGACGATTTCATTTTTTGTATGTAGCCTATAAATACATTTTGTGGGGAATATAACACTTTTGTTTCAAACTTTTGTTGAACGTTTCATTGAGCCATGTGTGTCACAACTTACCTACTGTCTTTTTAACCAAGCTGGTTTTCATGCATGCATATTCTTTCTCCCCCTCCCTGTTTCTTTTTTGGTTTTGTGCCCCTGAGCACTTTCTATTTTGCTTCTCCATCTTGAGCGTCAGACGTTGGAATTGTACACACTCGCCGCTCGCGTTCTCAAGGGCGCGCAGGTGACCGTCACGGAGCAGAGGGGCGCCAATACGTGACGTGCCTCTATTAGTATTAGTGATTAGATCAAACCATACCTGTGACAAACCGCCGTTTAATACATAAAATGCCCACTCCAAAATTATTTTGCGCAGATCGCTTTGGCGCCCCCGATAACGTGGCGGCCCTATGCGCCGCATATGCCGCACACATTTTTGAGAGTGTGGGGAAAAAGTGAGCATAAAACAATAAAAGCCTTTTTACTCAACAACAATGGACCATTCCACCAAATCAGTCCCAATTGCTTTTTGTGATACTCTCAAAATCACACAAGTTCATGTTCATTATATATTTAAAACCTGTATTAAAATTAAAATGTAAATATTTTTAAAACAAAACTGTAAGAAAATGCATTTTATATGGTCACTCTGCACAACATGCATTTACATCTACAAAAATCATTTCAATAGCAGCCCAAGTTTTATTGATCAAAATGTTATTGTTTTTTCCAAGTATAGCAATCCGCAGAGACTCTGGTTGTACGATCTTGCATCGAGGAGACAGATAGTCGAATGTGAGTGTATCACGAGTGCACATGTAGGGAAGCCACCGGATGCTGGAAAGGATTTTTCCTCCCACCTGACAGGCGATCACTCTCAAACCCGCAGCACTGAGGTTAATGAGGGGTCAAAAAGTTCTGATAAGAAACATCGTTTTTTTTCCCCCTCCTTTTTGTTTTTTTACGACGCCCGCCGCAACCTGCCACGCGCTGATAGCACTTTGAGCCGCCTGACCTCTGACCCCAAAGGGCTGAGGTGAGAGGTGAGATAGGAAATAAAGGTGAAGGATGTGTGAGGAACTAGTCAATGGCCCCTAATGGTTCTAAGCCTACTCAATTTGCTCCCGCTGCTGTTTTAGATGCTTGTCGACTATCAGACCGTTTACATTTGATCCATTTATAATTCCATTGATAACCCGCCTACTATTAGCTATTGAGCTGGATGCACCCTGTGTAATTCCCCTCTAATGATTAGATAAATGTTATTACACTGTATTCTCTAATGCAGTTGACATTAATGTTAATGTATTTGTTCAAGCAACCTTTGGAAGTGCATGAATGTGTGTGCGTGTGTGTGCCTGCGTGTGCATTCATGTAGCGACAAAATTATTGTACGCAATACTATAAGCAAACTACTCTTGGTCTTCAAAGACAGAACCTACAATGTTTGTAATTATTGCAAAAGAAGAAAAAGGAGTTGTTAAGAGTAAAATGATACCACCCACAAGTTGAATAACAGCGCTATAAAATGAGGAACCGTTCTGTGAATTCAGTTTTCATATAAGTTCAAAGGCATTTATTACGATGAGTATGTAAAAAGAAGTAACCAACAAAAAACAGTAACAGAAGCCACTCATGAATGTCAATTCATAACTTTAATTGTCATGGAAATGTAAAAAGGAAGTTAACTATTATAAAACGTAAGGACAGTAATTATAAAAAGTCTACACACCCATGTGCAAATCTACATGCACATTCGGCGAAGACCGTCCATAACTACCTCTAACAATACAGATTCAATTGAACAGACTACTACTTTCCTATTAGTCAGGGCTTCAGCATCATCTTGTGGCATTTTTGGATATTATACGAAGAGCACAAAAAATATAGAAATAGCTGAGGGTGGGTTCCAAATAAAAAAAGAAATAAAGAGGTGAATTTGTAAAAGATGAACCATGACCTTGTCCGTATTTACTTATTTTGTGTGTGAACCTACAGAAAAAAAAAACAGCAACATTCAATGCTATGTCTGAGCAAAGCATCCACCATGTGGGAAGATGTCAGCTCTGGTGATCATCGTTCCCGTTTTGGATTTATTTAATTTGGCTTACCTGATGTTGCAAACAATCCTCATTCCCACTCATCTCAGCAAAAGCAAGCAGCATGATAAATAACAACACTGTCTCCAAAATCCCTCCCTCCTCCATCATTCCATTTCACTGGAGCCAGCTCCTCGTTCTTAATACTCTTAGTCCCTCTCTTGGCATGTTTTCCAAGAACTGGCTGTATTTCCACGTCTGTAAACGCCATCAAAATGCCTGTAATGAATATTCTCGCCGCCCCGAGTGTATTTGACCCACGTGTACGAGATCCGCGCTGGAGTTTGTCAGAGGTCAAATTCATCTGCTGCCGCAGCAAATGTTTACATGCGCCGTACAATTGTCATGGCAAATGTGACCTTCTACTCTTAATAAGACGGGATTGTTATTCATGTTTACAGGAATGCTTGGTTGGAAATTCATTGTCGTCGCGTCTGACCACTGAATAGCATATTAATGGCAAACGAGGAAGCTTACTTGGTACTTGGGACATTTACTTCCATTGGCATTTTTATTTTCATGCCTTTTTAACTGTGCTGAAGACTATTGGCTGAATTTACCAGAGGGTATCAATTTTAAAAATTTAATTGGCATCTTAATGTCATATGGTGTAATATAAATTAGCAGGAACTTAGAATACAAATTAATTTGTTTGTCTGCTGGTTTCATGTTAATAAATAATTTTTTAAAAAAATGAATTAATTAATAAATAATGGCATCCATGGGTGGGTTCCCTGGGCAAAAACCACTGCTGTCACAAAAGGACACAAAGCTTCACATTTGCGAAAAAGCAAAAGAGAAATATTCTGTGGACTTGTGAGTCAAAAATGGAACTTTTTGGAGGGTGTGCAGCCCGTTACATCTGCCGTAAAAATGGCAGAGCATCTGATAAAAAGACGACGATGCCAACAGTAAAGCATGGTGGTGGCAGTGTGATTGTCTGGGGTCGCTTTCCTTCCTCAGGGCCTGGACAACTTGCTGTGATTGTTGAAAAAATTAATTCTTCTGTTTATAAAGCTAAACATTCCTTCTGCACTGCAAAAATGTCTCACTGAAGACCATTTAAAATGCCATTTTAGATTATACATATTTTAAAGTGGGCATTTAATGGAAAATTGTACTTTATTTGCAAATATACAAGTTCGGTCTGTGCAGTGTCTGACCAAAAGTGTTAAATTAAACAACCGTGGAAAACCTGTGGCTAAATGTCTCTTTTTTTAAAATACTGTAAGTCTTTGAGCAAGCTGCTCTGAATCTTGCGAATTGTGATGTCACAAATAGGCCGTTGACTTGCTGGCTCGCCAGTGCAGAGTTTCGCTACTTTCAAGCCATAACCGGAAAATGCCAAAGCCAAAAGGTAAGCAGAGCTGCATTTTTATTTATTTTTTTTGTCGGATGCACTATTTGTGCTTGGTGGTTAGTCCACTGCACAGAATGAAGTACTCCCTCCTCTGGTGAAAATGATTTGTTGTGGATTCTCTTTCTTCCAACACTCCCCCACATTGACCTCTCTTCCCCAGTGAGCCATGGAGTTCCCCAAGGTTCGGTGCTCAGTCCCCTCCAATCCATATTCTACCCCTCGGTCAAATTATTTGCCATCATGGACTCCATTTTCACTGCTACGCCGACAATAATTAAGGGTACATCTCCACCAAATCCATCACCCATCATCCTATTCACCATAACCAACTGCCTCTCTGACATCATTACCTGTATGGGCAAACATTTGTTCAAACTAAACACGGGACCGAAATCTCTCATTCCCTCTTTACAGAACTTTTCCCTTCTGATCAAGGTTATTTTATTCAACGAAAACTATCGAAATAACTAAAACTAAAATAAAAAAAATGTTAAGAAATAAACAAAAAAATTAAAATGCTATTTAAAAAATGAAAACTAATGAAACTACATATTATATTTGTAAAACTAACTAAAATTAATTGTAGCAAAAATGTCATTCCTTTTCGTCTTTGGCAATTCATTTATTGTTTTTTTTTTTTGGACTGTCAGTACACACAGACAGTTTTAACATATACCGTATGACTAAAAGTGTCTTACACTTATGTATTTGTCGCAGCCCCAATATAATTCCTTAAAGAAAAATATAGGAAATGTTTGTTCTGGGTCTACAGTATATCTATGATTTTTAGACATTCAAGCACATATTTTTTTTTCTTTCTCTTAATGTCTTTTGCTGTTTGCATGTTAATTCCAGAAAGCACATAGTCGCTCAAGAAATTCAAAATTTGTCTATGATATGAATCTTTTTTCATTTGGTGTTCATTGGCATTTGTGTGAATTTCTTAATTATTTTGTAATTCTGTTTCGTGTTGCGCATTTGAAAAACGGTGATGAGTAGCAGAACATACTAGTACATGTGAATCTTATCGTAGCTTGATGATAGTTATTTTTGGCAAGTAACCTATTTGTATTTTTGCAAAAAAAAATTTCTCCATATTTCTTTTTTTTTTTTTTTAAATATTTTCAACTGTTTAAATTCCAAGGCCATGAGTGTGCCCTCAATTATTTACTGTAGTCCTGAAGTAATTGATTTTTGTCAGTAGAGAGAGAAGAGGGAGGGCGCAGTGGGGCCACAGCTAATGTGAGAAGCCAATAAATGAAAGGGCTGACAGAATAATTGGTACTAGCAATTTAACCTTGCTTTATAGAGAATTTGACTTGGCTTAAAATTATGCACGCAGCGATGCTTGTTCTTATGAGAATTTGGTAGGATTTCATATAAAAGGAATCTACTCTAAGCAGACTTTTTATGTGACAGAAAAAGCTTTTGGGTGTTTCAGTTTACTGACACGTCTGTACAAATATGAAGTTGATGTGCATTTACAAGATTATTTTCCCACCGAAAGTGTCTGTGACATTAACATACAAATTTACTTATGTTGATGTATTATTTACACAACCTGCAGAACAGTGAGTTGAAACGAAAGATATGTTTCATACATACAGAAGCTTCATTTAAAAAATTGCTACATTGAGGTTTCCTTACAAAATATTCACTTCTTGTAACATTAATATACACATCATTTATTTGCATTGATGTAATGTTTATCTAATTCTGAAGGTTTATTTTAGAAAATATTTAGTAGATGTATATTTAGGGAGCATATTACAATTTCGTTCATTTTCATTCAGTTCATGTATGTTTACTAAATTACAAATAATCCACTTGCAGAATGTTAGGTTATGTCTATTAACATACAAATAGTTGATCCGTTTACTTGCCATAATATTTACATTAAAACACATTACATTTTTGTTAACTTACACACAAAAGGTATTGTTACAAACATATTTGGATTAAACATTTGATACAACTTTAATTTACAAAATAGAACGTAGATATAATATGCTGAATTTAATGGGAATAAAATAAGACACTTTGATTGGCCCTGAATGAAGTCAGCTGTGAGCAATCCCACAGCGGCGGTGGTGAGAGAACCCCCTTGTTCATATAATTGTGTGTGAAGTTAAGTTTAGCATGTGGCCCGTGGGTTGCCAGTTGCCAATCCCTGACCAACTTGGTGATTCAATGCAACCTCACAGCCGCTATAGGGGGGCTGATCAATGTGTGTGCGTGTGAATGAGTAGGTATGTCGCTCAAAACGAAATTTAAGAAGCGATCCTCCACAAAACGTCCCTGAACACAGCACAATCCTGATTACGAAACTCTCGCAGTTTCTCCAAATTTAAACTGAAGCATTTTTTTTCTCAACTCCTCTGAAATTGGCAGCTGATGCAGAATTTTAGATGATATATTGTTGCCTTCAGGGGCAAAAAAAAAATATTTAAAAAATATTTATAAATATTGAAAATGAGGCATTTGAATTTTCAATATGCAAATCAGTTGGGTGCTGAACGGCTCACTTTACTTTTAAGTATTTTGAGTCACAGGAGTGGTCAAGACACTGCGCTATCATTTTTTTTTTTTTGTAAAACTCAGTAATTTCTTTTTAAGGTACGTGTTGCATGATGACAAGCTACATTTAATGACAACTTGTACCGCTCTCATGACTCGATGTCTGCCTGTACAAAAGAGGCGAGTCCGGTCGGGGTGCCGACTCAACGAGCGTTGGGGGACTAGATAATGAAGCATCTCAGGTGACTACACGCAGGGATTACCAGCTTGTTGGCATCATATGGCACAGACGCACGTTCCCATTACACACACACGCACACACACGCACACACGCATACACTTGAGAGATCCTTGGTTATCACAGCCTTCCAGATTGTTCTCAACTACTTATGGAAAACACACACATCTCAAGATGTGGCCACTCGTGCCAATACGGGCCCAGCGTTAAAAACAGTTGTTGTGGTGCTGTGGTTCTATTTTTTTTTTTTTTAGCATCTCTAAATTCTGAGCGTTGCTAAGGTGCTTTGGGAGGGGATTAACAGAGGCTGGCGCCGATGAGCAAGCCTTGCAGATTTCCGAGCAGCGGGAGAAAGGACAAAGAAAGACGGCGTAAGAAAAGGAGGCGGAGGAGCAGGCATGAAAATAATGCGAAGAGCTTGTGTAAACACCATGACATGAGAGAGGCAAAGAAGGTAGAGACGAAACAGGTATCCTCAACAAGAGATGGCTAACTCTCGACCACTTACGCATAATACAAACATTCTATCAGAGTCCAATACCATAAAAGTGGCACACTTTGGAGTTCAAATATAAAATTAGGGAAAACGCTCACCAATAGACACCAACGTATTTATTTTCCCCACAGATGCTGACTTAAAACCAGAAGCACCTATAAAACAGTCCAAGATAACAATATTGCTCTGCAACTCTCTATTCCATCTCCAGTACGTCTGTCTAGTAGCTTTAATTGTTATTCCAGTTAACACCTATTTTGTTCTCTAGCATTTCTGTAATCATTTTGCAATCTTCAACAACACATTTCATTCCTCAGGCATTGTTTTAGTTTACTAAAGGTGGCTAACTATACCTTTACTCCCATTACATTTACTATTGCAACTCTATAAATTGTAGACTAATTTTAACGTATCTAATTGTTCACCAATCCAGCAGATCTCTAGTGGTGTTGTTTCACTGCATGACCACAAACAATCTTTGCGGCCTCACAGAAGCAATTTGATCAAATTTGGTCATTTACATGAAATATAGCAGAAATCTTTATTTCCGTACAGAATCCGAGTGAATATAAGCAGTATGAAAAATGGATAGATTGACTATGACAGAAAAAAAAATCTCAAAATGAAATATTTATTTTTAATATAAACAAAAAAATACATCTAAATTTGTCTGGCCCCTGCTGTTGATTATTCATAGATTTGTAATTCAAGAGGACGACTGAGAACATTCAGTCACTGGGCAACCCGCTCTTGCAACTGAGCCACTGCCACCCAACAGGCTGTTGTTGCTCTGCTGGTTGCTGGTGACACCTTCAAGAAACCAGCTGCTCACCACCTATTATCAGCTCCCGGTTGGGCCCCAGTAACAAACGGGCCCTGCCGCTGGGGCTGTTGCTCACGTCATGGAGCGGGTTGCCCAGTGACGGGAAGCTGGCTCAGCTGTTTTGAACCTGAACTGTTTAATTTGGCTTTTTATGTTTAGTTTTGCTTATAGCATGAAAATATCATTCTGGCCTGCACTGGTTTTCTTACCAGGGATGGTGTTGTTCATTTGTCGTTTAAATAGTAAAGCTGTGGGTGATTAAATATTTATTTTCAAGTTGCTGGCATAGGGTTTGCCTGCTAGCTGTCCTCCTTGGTAACCAGCCGACAACTTAAATGTTTCTTTGTAAATGTTACTTAAAATGAATATGTCCTCCAGGATTTATAATACATAGCACTCACTTTTGAAACCGACTGGCATACGTAAAACAAAGACGTAATTTTCATTTAAATGTAGGCCAGCAAAAATTTACAAGGGGTGAGTAACGGCAGTCCATTAAGCTATTTTGTGACCAGTTGTCCACCTATTTTATTTAATTTAATTTAATTTTATTTCATTTAATTTTATTTTATTTTATTTTATTTTATTTTATTTTATTTTATTTTAATTTTATTTTATTTTATTTTATTTTATTTTATTTTATTTTATTTTATTTTATTTTATTTTATTTTATTTTATTTTATTTTATTTTATTTTATTTTATTTTATTTTATTTTATTTTATTTTATTTTATTTTATTTTTACATCAGAAATATGTAACCCTGGTACCTGTATTCCGTTACTTCCGAAGCCTCGCCATGTCATACGCTGTCTGCCTTGAAACACAAACACAAGTCGGCCTTGAACAGGATGTGAGACGGCGCTTCATTCAACAGAAGATCAATAAGGCTGCAAGGCCGGATCACGTGTCTCCCTTCTGCCTGAAATTCTGCGCTTACCAGCTGGCTCCAGTCTTCACGCCGATCTGGTTGGAGCTGTGTGAATTGCAGTCGTGTCTCAAATGCTCCACCATCATCCTCAAGAAACCTGCAAAATCGGACTGAATGATTTACAGCCGTCACATCGCATGACATCTGTGGCCATGAAGTCTTTTTAACGCTTTGTGCTGGACCACCTAAATACCTGCTTGACTCCCTTTAGTTGCCTACTGAGCAAACAGGACGGCAAATGATGCAGTCAAGTGATTCTGATGTCAACATTTGAGCCTACAAGAACTCCACCTCCAAATTCTCAGTCAACCAGACATTTGGTGGTTGATCTCATCCAAAGGGAGAAACGTGACAAAATGTGTGCACAACACTGAAGATAAATGTGATCGGGAATGAAAAAAATGCCATCAGTCCTGACAGATGTGCGTAAATCCACCTGTTGAAGTTTGTCCTGTTTTGCGTTAAAGAACGTTCATTTTTGCACATCACTGTGGCTGAATTTGTCTTATTTTATGTTTTATTTTAAAAAAAAAAAGAATAGTAATTGTTTTCAATTAACATGTATTGTGGGGCAATATTTCAATTAGCATATATTATATTTTATTTTCTACTTTGACAGTCATGCTCGATTTAAAAAGAAAAAATAAGTTACTCACGATTTCTCAGTAGTTGAGTTTTTTTTTTTTACTGAATACTTTTTTAATTATTTTAACAATTGTAGCTCAAATGTTTACTTTTAGATTATTTTTATTATTCTGTAGTAACAGTACTCTTACTACAAATTTTGTCTGTATCAACCACCTTGGAATTGTACTAACCTTTATTTGTGGCCCAAAATGGCCACATATAGATAGTCTGTAGGTTTCAAGACATTATTTTTGATTTTTGCTTTCTACATCGCAGTCTCAGCATCAGTTTTTGTCATTTGTATAAAATATCGATTGATTTTTATTTTTCAGTTTGCACAATGTGCAGGTTGTAATTCAATCAAAAATGTTTGTTTTTTTTATTAGAGTATATTACCACATTTTGGTTCTTATACAGTATTTGTAACGGTCTCAACAGAGAGTTTAAACTTCCTAAATTAATTCTTCTCCGTGGTCAGCAGTAACTAAATACGGGTAATTTAATTTTCCTGAATTTCAGTTCTTCAGAATTGGTCATGATTGGGCCCAAAGGACCGATTTGATGTAAATAATGTTATATCTAGAATTAAAGAACTGAAGCTGGAAATTACAAAATCAGACAAATGTTCCCTCCCTAGTGAAGTTTAATTGTATTTCATTAGCACAGCTAATTGTCCAAAGAAAGAAAGTGAGCTTAACATGAGCAAGTTATGTCTTTTCTGTCGACACATCTACTTATTGGAGACATCTAAAAAGCACCCCTGTGGCATTTTGAAATCATTCACACCTTCAGCCACTTGATTGCTTCAGTCCCACTTTCCTACTGCCTGCCTGCATCGTCATTTGCTTGCCTTTGAGTCGCTGCAAATACGTTGTTGAACGTGCGACATGTCAGTCATTCTAACTGGTTGTGATGTCACTTGGTGTGTGCGTGTGTGAAAGTCATTAAACTCATCATCCATGATGATGATCTGATCATTATAAGAAGCAGCCTGTGACAAATAAATGGCAATCTTAGTTTTTAGTGTTTCCCAAAAATACCAATGGCAGATTAATGGCAGTCCAGTGACCTAGTGGTTAGCACGCCCACCTCATGGCTAGTATGTCTGCCGAGGTTTTTTTGCTAATAATAATAATCAACCACAAAAGCCACACCAGAACTAAATCACAGTTGTGTACAAGGCAAAGAGGCAGAATCAACTCTTCCTACCCATGAGATGTTTTCCCAATTGCCCTCATCGCTATCGCCTCTCCATTTCTTGCCTTTGACTTGATTCCCTCCCTCAAGGGAAACACCGGTTTCCCATCCAGCCCCCATTGTCTAATTTTTTTTTTCCGAGCTCGGTCGCAACTTCAAACAGTGACGATGTTGGGGTCACGCCGAGGTGCCTGAAGCATTAGCGACTGAACCGTCTCAGGTGTGTGTCTCCCAGTGCGTCCTTGATGACACCTTTTTCTCCCGTCTTTTTAATTAGCCGCCGCGAAAATTATAAAGGCCTGCCTGCGACACTTTTTTTTTTTTTTTTTTTGCGATTATTGACCCGCCCGGGAATGCTTTCATAACATCGCTTGGATGTAAAAAGTGTGCATGTGAATGTGCATGTGTGGGTTTTTGTGTGGCCATGTTCAGTTTGAATGAATCCTCACATAGATCTGAAATCTCCATTAACCGAAGCGAGGAGGTGGAAGAGGTTGAGGTTGTCTCCAACGTTTCTCTTTGAATTCTCTCCTCGGTGTCGGCTTCTCAGGTGGAGTGCAACCAGATACGAGCCGTTTGCGGGATTCAAGGCACTTGACCGAGGGCCAACACTGCTCCTCCCTACCTGGTTCAGGTTTCCCCCCCCCTCTCCCCTCTCCCCCCTCCACCTTCGTTCACTTTCCTTGAGTTAAGGCCGCCGGTGTGTTCCGAGGTCTTTGCGCGGATTGTCCCTATCCGGTCCGCCCTGACTCATGGGAGCGCTGGTGACAAAGTGCACTGGCGGATGTCTTTCACCCACCCATGCTTAGAATTACTCATCTGATCAGGCAGCATCAGCGCTCCACGGCTGCCCGGGTCATACAAGCCAACCCCCCAGGGGCCAAGCAGCTAATTACAGGCTTCTGTAGCCTCTTTCACCACCGACGATATCAGCGTGAGAGAAGAAGCCACTGTAGGACAAAGAATAATGACATCAGTAGGTCAATAGTGACTATGAAGGCTACCAAAGCTGACAAAGACAACCCCAAAACACAGACTGCCCGGTCAAGGTGCAGCAAATAACAGCCGTCTGACACTTGCCTGGCCATGCTCCATTGAATTCGATGATACATTCTCCGATTTTGCTCCATTAAAGACGATATTTTAGGCTTACGTTTTTTTTTTTTTTCTTTTTTCACAATTTAAAATAGATCCCAGGTCTGTTGATAACATACAGTGAACTTCCCTTTATTGTGAATATATTCCAGACCCACCTGATATATGTGAAAATCTGCAACATTGCGAGACCATGTTGTTGCAAAGGTTGTTTTCTTTTTAACCCTTCCACAAACTATTAAAGCACACTGGTCAAACACGTTGTGAAAATATTTGAACACATGAACACAATTTTGTAAGCATTACAGTAAATCGGTAAATAGAAAGTACATGTAAGTGCAGCATGTGCCTTTAAAGGTGAAGTCAAGTGAAAAATGTTTTTTACGATTATATTTTCGATGCAGCTCCACTAGTCTAAACATGATATCCTGAAGAATTTAGCATTTGTGGAACAGGAATTTAAGAAGCAAAATCCACCTGTTTTTATCTATTACAGGGGGAGCCCTCTTGCCACTTGCTGTCAACTGAAAATGACATCATACTGCCTAAGCGCTTTGCTTGTGAACATCACATCACATCACCAAACCCAGAAAGCAGGCGAGCTGCGATGGTTGTTACCGTTCTGTGTGAGCAATGGGAAATGTGGGCGACACGTCGACTTGCTGCTTTTTTTTTAGATACATTTTTGAGCTCACTACTTATCTGCCCTAATACTACTACTATAACTACAAATAATAATAATAATGATGATGACGATGATGATGACGTAATTATTATTTATGAATTAAGGTTTAGGTGGAATTGTTTTCTGAAACCTCTTGGCTCTAAATTACAAGGTATTGTAAAATCCTCGCTGTGCAAGTTTTTATGGGTCAAATTGATAAACAGAAAGGAAAATGTCTCCAAAACCTCATGTGCTAGAAAATAAGTTTTTTTTAAATCGGCATCAAAAATACATTCAGGGACACAAAACCATCCGATTACAATTTGCTGTTGACTAGTGTTATTATCAAGTTAGAAACAGTTTTGTAAAGAAGAATGGTCCAAAATTCTTCTGACCGTTAGCCAGGTCTTATCTGCAACTGTAGGAAACATTTGATCGAGGTTATTGCGCAGATGCAGGCTCAAACAATTTCTGCATATTTTTTTTTGCATTCTGCATTGTGACATGAAGAAAATATTTTGGGCAAAAACATGAAACATATTTGTGCAGTTCTGGTTTAAGAAAACCACATTTGTCTATTGTGACCTACTCCAGACAAAGGTTAGATCATATTTTATGACAAATGCATGCAGAAAGTCGGCTAATTGCAAAGGGTTGACAAACTTTTTCTCGCAATTGTAGTGTACAGTAAGTAAACCAACCACTATTGTGAAATTAATCAGCCAACTGAACATAAATCACATGCATGAACAGTAGTGGTGAGAAATATAACAATGCCATCTGATTTAAATGCATACCACCAGACTGTGTTAATGATGCCACCCAGGGTCCGACAAAGCTACCTTGAAACAATAATGTACTAAGTGTCAAGCAATTTTGTTGTGTGTAGTTCAGAAGTGTGCTGATACAAATAGCAGGGGGTTGGTGGGTGTTTTGCCCGTTAGCAGGACAAGTGTTGTTTCCTCTTAGGCTGACTTGAAATGACTGAAATGACTCTTTTATACCTGGCTTCATTCAACCAATCTAAAGTTCTATGAGAATGTTTTGTTCTCAAAAGAAAAGATTGTATGAAATGTTTACGAGTAACAGAAGGTAACAAAAGTTAAAAAGGAAGTGGAGCCGCTAATTTCATATGTATGCGTGTGTGTGTGTGTGTGTGTGTGTGTGTGTCCATCTTTTTCAAATGGTGCATTTTGTCATATATGGTGTGTTATAGACTGTTGGGTGAGCCTTGATCAATTATTCAATTAAGAATTTCTGATGCAATGCGAGACTCGCCCTCTGAATGCATTGCATACTGTGTTGTGTATTGTGTGTGTGTGTCGTGTGCGCCTTGTAGACGCCGTACATTGCATGGACTGTTTACACGTACGCATGCAGTTGCAATTCACACAGATGTGTTTAGATGAATGTGTGGTGTGAATATTGTCCAGTGTATGCAAATTCTTATTCATGTCAAACCTTCCTCGTTGTACCAAAATACTTGACCGTTAATAATGCACAAGGCTTGCAGTTGATTAAGTCCACATCACATTGCACTTGGTTAAAATATACAATCCACAAACAGACATGCAATACAGTCCGCATTAAACCCGCCTACATAATGTTATAATAGCTTTTCCAGGTGCTGGATCAGAAATGCTCTGAGTTTTGATTAAAACTGTCAGAGAAGTAATAATTTGTTTATTGATGTGCAGAACGGCATTGCATCACAATGAAGCGTGTCTCTAAAACTCGGATCAATTTACTCCATTTCGTAACATGAGAGGGTCATAATATGTGACCCAACTCTCAGTGTGATGTAGAGCTGTTCAAATGCACTGCAAATTACCCGACCAACCGAAGAAGTATTTGGGCCATACTGAAAATAGACTCAGAAGCAAGTAATTCTGTATTTTCTGAGAAAAAGTCAGCCACATGACATGAGTCTTTTTTTCTTTCTTTTTTTTTCTTTTCTTTTTTTTTTTAAAAAAGCTGAACATTTACAAGAAAATTATTTTTTTCCTTAAAATGTTCTTTTTTGAGGCAGAAAATATTCTACAATTACTTTTTTTTTCAACTCATGCTTTCATTTAATTTCTCATTTGAATATCCCTCTTTCTTTTAATCATACAACCTTATTATTTTTCATTTTTCAAATTTTTGTGTTGTAAAACGTCTATTATTAACTTCTTTTGTGGGCCTAATACTCATTCATATAACTAAAACGATGGGCATACTGTTGCATGAAAATAGAAAAATAAGTACTCAATGTGTGGAACGTGTCAACCCAAAAATAAATATTTCCATTTTTGACACTGACACTGGTAAAAAAAAATAAAATAATAAAAGCAACAGAGCGATGCATACCATTCCGCAATATTGCTCCCTGCACAATGAAGCATTCCAAAGGCGTGGATGTGATTTTTACAATAATTTCTGCCACGTCAGTTGAACTACGGAACATTTTCTGCTTTCGCGTCTCTTTCGGACTTTGCCTGGATTGTCTGAGCGCGACGTCCCGTGACCTACGCAAGTCTGACCCGCAGTTCTGATAGACTCATATCACACGTGACAGCGAAACCCAACACGGGGCCTAATTAGCTGGCAGACTCGGAACGATGCGGGGAGACTGAAAATCAAAACTTTATTAACATGGCTTCAACCCATTTTATTTATTCATGGGATAATTAGAGAGGACTTTGGAAACGGAATGACATGCCAAGTTCCCAACAACCAACTGGGCTGCCTTGTTATAGTCAAAGTTGACACCTTCCACCTGTCCAGGTATTCCAGTAATCCAGTCCAAACCTTGTCAGGTGGAAGAAAGTCTATCCCAGGGCAGAGGTGGGAGTAAGTCTAGCCGGTGGTGAGGTGCAAGAGGAGGGAGGAGGAGGTTTGGGTGGGGGGGGCAGGTAAAGGCGGGGGATCGTATTCGGGCTCCTGGGGACAGGCGGCTTGGCGTGGCACCACACTGCCCACCCAACATCAACGCTCTCAGGTTCCCAGGCTCAGATGGGCCTGATAAACACTCCACAGGGACCATCTGGAGGCAGCCAGGAAGGCCGCAGGGGCTGGACATATTTGATTTCAATTCAACCAGTAGCCGTTTTACATTTGTGGCCAAGTGATGCAGTGCCCTGGCAGAACTTCTTTCCAATTTGTGTTTTTTTTTTTTCGGATTATAGAGCAGTAATGCAATCATGCAATGAATAAACATGTCTTCTAATACCAATTTAGTGAGTGCAATAATTTTTTAAAGGAAGAAGTAAAAATGTACTTTTTCCCCCTTTTTTTTTTTTTTCTACGCATCCACCACAATGCCAAGTGCGTATGGATTAATTTGTGCACGTTTGGCGCCAGTGATATAGCCCTAAATTTTAATCAAAAGCAGCATAGTAAATTAGTGCTCAATAATAATTTAAACAGACGTTATTTGATAACTTGAGATTTTTTATTTTTTTATTTTCATGAAACGTAGTGAGTGACTCTGGTGATGTGTGTGATCATATGCAAGACTGTAGGCGACATCTATTATTTCTTTCTGTCGTGTATTTGTACATTTTTGCCGAAATGTCCAAATTCCAAACAACCAAAGTGAAATGAATGCAAATTTGTGCGATGTAAATCTAGAAGTTTGGTTGACGTCAGTTCAGCAAGCGTGTTCTTATTTGAGTCAATTTAATAACAATTTTCCATGACTTCCCCCATTTTCTGTGTTTCAGATGTGTGCACTCGGGGCAACGAGTGGAAAGCACTCCGGCGGCAGGATCTTGCGTGTTCCTAACGACGCGTTTTGGTGGCGTTAACTGCGGTGCACATCCATCTCTTTGGCATTAGCCTGATGGATGTATTTTTCATGTTGCCATTAGGACCCAAACGGTGCATCGGGGGACCCTCGGTTTTATGCTAATGCGCCCTCTCACACCTGCAGCTTGCAATTACCCGCCGAGGAGCCGGCACCGAGGCTTCACCGGTAATAATATGAGCAATGGCAAAATTGCACCAGTCTATTGAAGAAAATTGAGAAGAGGAAGATGGAGAGCCAGAAGAAACGGGGGAGGACCCGGGCGGAAAGTGAAGGGGAGAACAATGAAAAGGCTTGGCTTAATTAGCCTTGAAATATCTGTCATTCTCCCACTGGGCCGGCGACTTTTACACTTGAGCAAAAAACACTGTGGTCGACTACACTTCACTCGCAGCGTTCAAAAGGGCTGACAGCACCACGCTTTATACGCCTCTCGCTGTCTCTGAATCACCTCACGCTTGGCCACAATCATGGTGGACAATTTGTGTACTTCCCAGAGGTGGTCAAACTCTGTACTTAAGTAGAAGGACAGATATTTAAGCAAGAATAATGCTATATTCCAATACAATAAATCAACAGTTTTGATTATTAAGGTAAAAAAAATACAAACTGAAATGTACTGAATTTTTACTCTCAATTATATACAATACACATTTTGATAACTTGGCCCAGCAACAAAAGAATAGAAAAATATTCTCACAAACAATAGTTTTACCCTTTAATTAACTTGTGTGGAAATTGTCCTGAAGAAAAAAACGTGCAAGCGTGCATTGGCTCAAGTATTTTTTTCTGCCATCAAAATACTGTTCTCATCGCTCTGCCAGCATTGTGAACTGAGTAACAAAAAATGCTACATTAGCCGCAGTTGACTTTACTTCTCTCAGTCACCGTTCAGGGGGATTGATAAAAAATAACACGCCTATTTCAACAAAGTAAGGATATATGCGTTTTCAAACGTAGGGAGTACAGGTAAAAACCCATAAGAAAAAAAAATTAATCAAATACAGGTGCTTGAAAAATTTGCTTACCTAATTCAAGAACAAGTTATAAAAAATAATGTAAAAAAAAAAAAAAAGGAGAATAGTCTTTTTTGGGCAAATAATGGTGTATGGTTCGCCCACAAAAATCTGCAAATGTGCAAATGTCGAACAAGAAATTGGCAAGGGGTTCATTGTATCTGCCTGTATTGTATTGTATGTATTGTTTAATGTTTTGTTGATGTTGGCAGAGCAGTTGTTGGAAGATTTAGAATTAAAAAAAAAAAAAACACAATATTGATGCTATTACCCATTAGCCCATCTATGGCGTTTTACCTTATTATTAGTGTTCACTTGGCGGACATTTGGAACATGAAATTAAATGGTCTGGTTGAATGTTTTACTGTTTAAATATGCAAGGTTTAGTTGTCTTTTGTTTTATGCGTCACTTTTACAGTCAACTTCAAATGAGAGTGATCAATAATTAGCTTGAAGCAAGCACACTTTGCTTCGTATTTGAAAAACTCAGATTGACAGCATTTGCTAAAGAATTCTTCTAAAAATGTGTTTTACAATATAATGCAAATAAAATAGAAAAATAAATCATATAAAACCAATGCTTTAAGTTCCGTACGCACCCGTAAGAACTACCAGCCCTTCTCGGTTTTATTCTCTAGTGTACCTGGACGGTTTACGGCATACCGGAACTTCACCTGAGCCCACAGTACCCTCTCTTGTTCTATTTCTCGCTTGCGCTTTTGGTACTCCTTCTACTATGACTATACCAGAGTGCCCAGTGTGCTTTGGTACACGCCACAAGCCTGTGCCTCAAGACGGTCTCATCAGTCAAGTGTGTGGCAGAAAAAGAATGCAAAGAAAGAAGAGTGTAGAATATAAACGAATTAGAATGAGTTGAAACTTTAGAACAAATCATTCATAGTCATTTGATGAAATCAGTTCAATCTATATAAATGTTGGCGTGGCTACAAAAGGACGAAAGCAGAACCCGAACTGGTGATGAGGACAGGACAACGCGTTAATCTCGCTTCTAATTCACTAGTTGCCAGTGATGTCAACCATAATTGCATAAAACAAAAAAAGTCAGATTGCTCAAACAACCAAATAAAGTAAAAACTTGGGCAACGGTCACATCAGGGGATTATCGGCACTTGTTTTTTTCCACTTAAAGCACCGTATAAAACTATGCTAATCAAGACTAAACTACGGTGCAAACATTTAGCAAATGTGTTTCAATAAGTTTAAAGCATGTTGGGAGATAAATGGCAGCTGACTGTAGTGTGCGTATGTGCGCATGTGTCCGATCACATGGAGCAGGAGGACCTGAGGTGGAGGGCCCTCAAGGCTGCCAGCTTCGATAACAAGGGCCGTAAAATCAATCACCTCCTTTGACAGCCTTACGAGTTGCCCCGCCTCTTTATTTCTCCATCTCTTTCTGTTCCCGGCCCTGCGGATGCTTTGGACAACACACAAACACAGAGTGAAACCTCTGAGGTTGGACGTGATGCTGGTCAACGTCCAGTTTGTCTGACGTTCTCATTGAAAATATTGAAAGTAGATTTAATTGAATGTGATTGGTTGGTGACAAGTGCGTCAGAAAATTAAAGGATGGATGGATTTAACTTTAATAGGTGTCAGAATAAGTAAAAGTGTGGGACTTAGGAGTCATTCTGAAAGGGAGCGGGAAAGAATGAGAATTGTTTTCACCGGAATAGGATGGGACAGGATTGTCTATTTTATTATTGTTGTTTTACTGTGGTGTAGGACGGGACAGGATATTTCTTTTCTGCGAGAGTGGGGTGAGATGGGAATGAAAATCCACTACTGTGTCACCCAATGGGTTAAAAGCGGAGACAACTTCTTGATTTTAAAACAATTTTTAGCATTTGATATGCGTGGCCATTTCTTTAATCACTTAATTTTGGATGGATTGTCAAACAACTCTTCTCTCTGTTTTTTTTCCGGGGTCTTTCGATATACTTGCCACTGAAGTGCCCAAAATATTTTTTTAAAAAAACATAAATTTAGGAACAATAACAGTGAGTAATATATATATTATATATAATAATAAGTGTATATATATCATTATATATATATATATGTGTGTGTGTGTGTGTGTGGTATGTAATTTTGATGAATTTGTTGTATATATTTGAGTGTGCCAAGGATCACACAGAGATGTATATTGTGATGCAGCAGCCTTTGAAAATGAGTTTAAGCACTTTGCTTAACTTTGTGTGCACTTGTAGGCGGTTTCGGCTTATCACCTTCTCTGACTTTGCTGGATGCTGACGCCTGATGAGTACTGAACTGTGGTCTCATTATTTATTATGCCATGTGTGACGGCGATTCAAATTGCGAATTTTTACGGGACTTTATTTTGTCGATATAATATTGACAAAATGCTTTATTTTATAACTTTGGGCCTTTGACTTAGGAGGTTCCACTGTTATACACAACCAAGTGGACACACATACATATACACACACATGCTAAGTATAGGGAGCACCTGGTAAAGTGCTTGAAGGATTAGGAAGTTGTATGAGTTGCTTACACATGTTCAGGTCAGCTCTGTGACAACACTGTTGTCTAAACACCTCTTCTTAGACGTGCATCTTTTCGCCTTCCGCGCCTCCGCGTGTGCGCGCGTGTGTGAGTGCGTGCATGGGGTGACGGGATGAGGAAAAGGAGGATGGGGTGGGCACTAAATCTGCAGAGAGGACTTGGCACCGGCTCCCTTTTTTCCTCCTCTCGCTTCATTGCTTTGGTCCTACCCAAATCCTATTTCACGGTGCCAAGTATGCGCTCCCTGGGATCTCCTCGGCTCCCATCTCCAGACGCAGGTTTTAAGCCTCTCCTGGCACCCGCCGAGGTGGAGGCATGTGACGCACATCCAACAGAGACACCCCCACCCCAATCTCTAAACCTGGCATCCACGCAGTCAGCCACCTTTACGGGCCAAAAGTCCCTCAAGATGTCACCGCCACGCTCGTTGACGTTTGACATAAGGTCACACATCGTTTGCGTGAATGCAAGCTTACTTGCACTGTAACGCACTCTTGTGCAGACTTGTTACGTCAGTCAAGCAAGCTCCCAATCATCACCAGTCTCATGTAGCTGTTAACGTGCCATCGTTTTCATGAATATTCATAAGACGCGCCTCATTAACTTTTCCTAACTAACGCATTAATGCTCCTCCAATTACACACAATCAAACTAATTAATTAAGCGCCAAATTATCTGACGACACCCCACCTGTCACACAGTAGAACACACTGGACTGTGCTTTGGCACTTTGACCGCTAGATGGGGCTGTTTGATTAAAATTACTCTGCTGCAGTGTTGGACGTTCATCAACTCAGTCATTTGCTCAACTTGCTCAATGGTGTGTATCGAAAAATGTATGCGACGATGGCACCCAGAATGGAATTAATGTAATTATTTAATTACTAATCTTGGGTTATTGTATGACTTTTAATTCTTCCTACTCTATTTTGACCAGCTGCATGTACGAAATCTGCGTTTCAGCATGCGAGAAAATGTGTTGTTGTACATTAATATTGTGACTTTTGATTCACCTCTTTCTGTAATGCTTGAAAAGAAAACCAATGCAAGCACAAGGGATAAGATGCAAACTGTTGTAGCGCTATACGCCTTTAACCAGATTTAACACAAACAGTGAAGCAAAACATGTAGACAGTCCTATATTCTATATTCTCTGCGAAGAACAATAAATATTGATGAAAAAAGAGAAGTTGAGCTGTCACAATGAACAGTATATCAGTCTGTCTGTTATATACTGGCCCCAGATGGCCGACATGGGCACACCAGAAGCAACGGGACAATGGCCATTCAATTGATGCAGTGTGACAAAAGTAGTTTGATTCTTTTAAATTCTACTTATTGGTGTAATTAGTGTGTTTTTAAACATGCAATGCTATAAAGTGTTTTCTCCGTGTACGTTCGGGGTGTACCACGCATACTGCCCAAAGACAGCTGGGATAGGCTCCAGCACACCTGTGTACCTCGTGAGGAGAAGCAACTCAGATAATGAAATGATTTGAGATATAAGAGTTTTAAATTACGAGCTTGGTACGAAACAAATTGAAGTCATATCTCAAGGCATCACTATATTCTTGTATTTCTATTTCAAGTGGGCGGTATACTTGAAGAGCCTATTAGATTCCCCCGTAATGCTGACAGTGCATTGCAGAGTCAGCTGAAATACCTGCAAAGGATCCTGAAATATAATCATTATGTGGCGCAAACCTGAAGCTTTTTGCTGGCTTGTGCAAAATTGATCTTCTGCATGGACTCCAGTGAATCTATTTCTGTTTGCACAATGTTGAAGAATGGATGCGTCTCTCTCGCACTGAATTTAAAGGAATTATGGGGAGCCGTTTCAATTGGCAGGGAAACAAGTTGAATGTGTTCACTCCCACAACGGTGCAAATGCCCCTTTGTAATATCGCCCATCTACGAAAAAACGCAAAGAAAGAAAACTTCACCGTACTTTGCGTGAGTTTTGCGCACTGCACGAAAAATAGGGCCTTATAGTTGCAATAGACGTCATTACCACAACACATTCCTCCTGCGGACAAGAAATGATATTTATAAAATAAAAATAAATAGAATAAAAAATAAAACTGTCATATGCAAAATCTGCATTTCTTCAGTGGTAGACCAATACAGCCAATGTACATTGCTGTATATATTTTATTGTATTATGTATTCTTTTTATTTTTTTAATGGATTTGTACAAATAAAGACCTCTCCCTAATCAGATCCTTCGACTCTTTGCGGTTGAGAAAATAAAATGCTTCCACTTGTAATATTATTGTGTCCGTAATACTCTACATTAAGTTATACGTGTTATTGTGCTATTTGAATGCATTTATATTTTAATGAAGTATTATTATTTACCAGTTTAAAAATTAATATGTATTAATATAAAAAAAATACATTGCACAAAGAATTTTATGTCTTTGCTTCAATTCTTTTGTCATTGTGCTTCTCCTTCTGGCGTGCGCGTGTTGGCCATCTGGGGGCAGCATAACACTAGATACGAAATCGAACCACAAAAGTTTCAGTCTTTTACTTTACTTTTTTATTAAGTTGGGTCACTCAAATTTTTACGCGATACTGTCGATTCCTGATTCCTCCGGCAGTTGATGAAATAATGCACCCAATACCATATATATATATATATATATTGTACAAATAAAGACACCCTAATAAATGTCTTTCTAGTTGAGTAAGGAAGTTTACTCAAAGACGGAACATTAAACATTATCTATTTAAGTAGCTTTGTGTTTTTATTATTATTTGTATGCCTCACTACCATTATTACAAACGACGACATAAAGCACTTAATTTTCCCAGTCCCATCTGTGTATGCAGGAAGAGTAGTCATCATTATAATGTACCCTGAGGCCTGCGTGAAGGTAAACAACAGCATCATTATACATTAGTGGGTCACTGAGAACTGTACTATGCATTATTGATCATGTCTGCACTAATTGAAAGATGTTTCGTCTTCAAATGAAATGACTGGTGCAGACATCCCACTCGGCCACCTGACTAACTCAGGACCCTCATCACCTCACAGAGATGGAGGTGGGGCTAATTTTAGAAGGTTCTGTATGTCCAACATGTCACATGACTCAGTTACACAACATACTGTAGATTCCCTTCCACTTGGAGCTGCAAAAAAGGCCATATTGATTTTTTTTCCTTCTAATTTCACAAGGGAGCCTGCGTGGTGGGATTTAATGTCCTCCCCACTTGTAATGGTCCACTAATTAAATATGACATGTGACCACCATGCGTGACAACATGGGATCGAGGCAAAAGAACAATGCACACAGCTCAATGAGCACAGTTACATCATCTGAGACGAATGTATTATGGTGGATATTCCATCTTCATGTATGTATGCATGTGTGATTGGATTTATTACAAAACAAATCCATCTTTACAAATATAGTCTAATAATCTTTTGATTGGCAGTGAGGCGGGGTATTTATTTTACAATGTTTCTTATTGTGGGTGTAAATTGTAAATTGCTGTTGCGTGGCACTCCACTGCATCATCTGAAAGATATTGTTAATATAAATCTTGTAATCCAGAAATAGACATTGTATCATTATCCAAAACAACATTTTCAAAATAAAACACAGTTTTTTTAGTCAAATAAGTAGCATTGCAGATTTCTTCAATGTTAAAGAAAAAAATTGCTTTACTGTTAATTAATGCAAATGGTTGTATACAAAAAACACACAAGACAATATAAAATAAAAATACCCTAAAAATTATCAATGGTAAATGTGATGGTAAAATGCATAAAACAACTTAAATTAACCTCACTTGTTGTCAGGAAGCTTTTATGAATTGTCGCCTAAATTCACATGCATGTCTCCACTTCAACCTCTGAAAATATCAAAAAAATCACCACCGTATTTGGGATCTTATTGGCATTTAGCTTTTTTCTCCCCATCGATGTTCAAAAACCTTGATGTCACTTAATGATGACCAATCACCTTACTCATCTCTACTTATGCCCATATATTCCTCTGAAGATTTTCAGATATTTAGCGACGTTAAACTTTTTTACATTAAGCGTTTTAGTGTGCACGTATAAAGTCATATTGCAAAGATTCATTCCAGTTTATACAAAGGGTATTTGAATTATCAGAGTCAGAATCAGAATCAGAATGCTCTTTATTGTCATTATACTCAGTGTACTACGGGCTACCCTCTCCAGTGCAAATATAAATAAAAATAAAATGAGAACAAATCAAATAAATACAAATATATTTTATTTAGATTCATAAGCATGTATTGAAATTTTTGCACCCATCGTAACTACTAACTTAAATAGTTTTCTAGATATCTGCCAGCAATAAAATTGAGATTTGCTCTCATTGTTTGAAAATAAATGTTGAAGAAGCAAACAATTTTGATCCATAACACATGCAGCAAAATATGGACGATGTCTTATCCATTATGCGTTTGATAAACCTGGAGCACAGGTACAGTTTTCTTCTGTGTATTTATAGCATATTTATATGGAAATTTTTCATATATTCTTAGGTATTTATGATACTGAGTTGTATCATATACCGTGATACGTATTTATGCAATTCCGACAATTTATATGAATTTACTTTTGGTTTTTGTTCACTTTTTTCCAATGTTTCGGTTTTTACTTCATCATGCGTGTGTTCATTCGTGTGCGCGCGCATACAACAGGCGAGCCTCAGTGCGCATGCGCGTTGTAGTTGTCTGACGGCTGAAGCTCTTGCGTGTGTTAGTGAGCGTGGACTCCATCAAGCAAGAGGGCCACGGCTGCAGAACCGGCGACTCCACGCACTCCAAACTACCTCCAAGCGGCACCGAGACGACAGGCGAGAGTGGACCGCGTCGACGTCTGTCCAACGCTTTGCACGAGGTGCCATATTTGTTCCTGACATGTAGCCCAGCAGCGTGGGAGATCACAGCTCTAGAAGAAGAGGAGGAGTGTGGGGAGGGTGATGCCATGAAAATCACAGCAGCCCACTGAGGGATATCTCGGACACGGCAGCGGTGCACGATGATGATGGACCCGACTGGGGCGATTCGAGGAAGGTAGCGTCCGCCACGAGAGTCCACGGAGACCTCTTTTATTCGCTTTCGGGTGGAGGATGGATTTCAGCCGGCTCCGGAACATCATCAGCAGATACGTAAGCGGCACCACAACACACGCTCGCACACTACATCACACTCCCACGAACATGAACAGTACATTGAAGCAAGGGTTGGCAACCTATGGCTCATGGGCTGCATAGTGCACCAGCCCACCTTGCTAAAAACACCTGGGGAACTGCTATTTTAAAATAGGCCATAAAAAGTAGAGGTTTGATTCAATTTTTTTCCACAAACCGCTGTGCAAGAGGTCTTGAGTACTAACTCATACCGATTATAAGTCGAAAAAGAGAAAAACGCAGTGTCACCGATGCAGAAATTTTGTGAGCAAATGAACGCAAATTTGGAAGCAACCTACGAATAATGCACTTCAAGCATGAACCTTATAATCATTTATATCCTGATAGAAATTGCATCTGAATTGCCTGTTGGGATGTTGGGTTGACATGGATACAGATAACTTGGAAAAATGTTTTTTCGGCTAGGCATGCATGCAATTTACTTCTCTGTTATTGGCGGACTTCGCAAGCCCTCAATCCAGTACCAGGAAGTGGTACCCTTAAAAAGCATTTGTTGTATCATATTTAGGGCAGTCTTGGAGGTTTTATTTGGGGTTCAGTCTTAGCAAATTCACATTCTTGATGCTTTTTGGGGGCAACTTATTCTCCTCTCTACAAAAAAAAAATAATTCAACTTTTCACTATTTTTGTGCTCAGGTTATTGCTTTTTCATGATCTAGTTTCCTCTCTGTCTCCTCAAGAATTTCTGTTGAAGTGAGTTGAGAAGCTTCATTTCGACAAAAATCTTATTTATAATCAATAATAATCCTTGTTTGGGAGCGCGTCAATCACTTTAGATTTAGCTGTACTTTGTAGATTAATGATATTTGCAGCAGGTCTCAGTTTCTACCCCTGCTAAAAGTGGGGGTTCACTATGCAATAGGTTGTTGACAAGTCCCAAGACCCCAAGTGCGCTGCATCATAAGGACCTAAAGTCTGCTCCAGCTCACCCATGACCCAAATGAAAAAGGATAGATGTGTGATATTATGTCGTTGGGCAGTAGTGGTTAATATGTCTGCCTAACAGGTTCTCTCTGAGGTTCGAGATTTGAATCTTGACCCTCTGGTGTGGCGTTTGCATGATCTCGCGCTTGCGTGGGTTTTGTGTGTGTACTAAATTTTCCCCCTACTTTCAAAAATATTCATGTAAGGTTAATTGCAGCCTCCCACCACCTCTTTCACCCTCAACCCTAATGAGGACTACGGAAAATGGCTGCATGGATAATATGCCAAGCATTGCTGCACTGAACTGGCCCCTTGTAGGAAAAGGAAAACCTACCCTTTCTTTAAAAGCATCATTGTATGAAATTATGTGTGTTTTATCTTAATTAGCTACAGGCTGCTAAAAACAAACCCCAAATGTTTGCCTCCGTGTGCGGGCCATTGACTTTGGTTGAATGGGGAACATGCCAGTAAAGCCCCACATGCAACACTGCGCGCTGAATGTGCGGAATAGAAATCAACTTGGCTGGCCCACTTATCAAGTTGCTAAGGGGAAGCCCACAACATGAATACAAAATTAACTCCACTCAGGGGCCTTAACATTAGGAACACCTGCAAAAGCTAATGACAAGAGTCTATGTCATAGACTCTTGTTTTTTTTTTGTTTTTGTTTTTTTAGACTGTTTTTTTTCTTTTGTGACAGTTATTGTTTAAAAATGAGAAGGCACACATAATTATTTAGCAGTCTTTTTTACACTTATACTGTATGAACATTAAAAATGTTAAAATGTTACGTAAAACAAATAATAATAATAATAACAACAGCTCCGGCAATTTGTATAATATGTATATGTACCTTGAAATAATTTAGTATTATAGTAAAATATGAATATATTACAAGAATAGAATTTAAAAAAAAAGAAACTAAATACCGGTTGTTTCCGCTGTGCGCACATTGGCCTCTTAAGGGCAGTGTGATTACGATGATGTCCAATCCGATCCCTGCCATTTCAAAAAATAATTTTAATTGCATGCTATTACGTGTATCCGAAATGTTCCACTTAGAGAGAGAAAAAAAATCTGAATTACCCGACTGAGCATTATACTGTCTTTCATTTTTGATTAACTTGATTTTTACACTTCGTGATAGCTATGAATTTAAAAAAAAAAAATGTGGAACATCTGAAATAAAAATCATGCTTTTCTCTTTTAAGGAAAAAAACTCTTAAATTGTTTTGTATTGGGTTTCTGTTTTTTTCTTTCTTTTTTATAATAATTGTTAACGTCAACTCGAGGGGATTTCTTTTTTTTAAAGAAAGAAATGTGCAACTGCAACAACATTGCCTGTCGGTAATAATAGTTTTATGATGGCCACAGTTTGACTCTGGAATTGTTTAATAATTTATTTTCTATTATTCCCATTGAGAAATAGCATTTTGAAGTCAACAACAACAAAACATCAGTATGATGTCAACAGAAAGGGAGCATGGCCTACTTGTGTTCATTATGGGTGCAGCTGGTTACATTGCGCCTGACTGTGACACTTATTAGACTCAACGCATGACCCACAACCTTTGAACCTGACCCTCAAAAGGGTCTCAGGTGCTCTGAGGATAACAGTCTTGTTATTATGTTAACTTGTTATTTTTACTTCAGCGCGCTTGGCATTGCGAGCGCTCCAGCAGCAGATCTCATCGTAATGTCAAAACCATAAGAGTGGCACTGCAGAGGAAGCGGGAGAGCGGGTGGGTCATTGAACGCCTCACCTCATCTGTCACCCTCCTGGCCGTTTGCATCCTGGCTGCAACATTACACAGTTGACGGCCAATGAATCATGAATTCAATGATGCAGGTATTGACGGGGAGGTGGGAGTGAGAGGGATGATATATGTCTGTTTGGCCCGCTAACGTCAACCATTACCCCGGCATTATTTCCAGCAGACGCTTCTTTAACGAGGCTGCACGGAAGAACCAACTTACAGTGCGCTTCTTGATTAACATGGCTCCTCTCTTCTTGATGTCCTCTGAATATTCCGCATGCAAAGAGCACTAATTCAGAGAGCACTGATCCGAAACAATTTTCTGAATTGCTTTGCCTAAATTTTATGTTGGAGTTCAATACGAGGGACAACAGTTCTACATATACTGTCATGTTTTTGTTGTGAAATGCAGGTAAGCCAATTCCCACTGGGCAAAACCTAAAACATGTGGTTGAATTTAAAACCTAAAACTATCAAAGTTTGTTGCCTTGAGTTCCCCCAATTCTTTTATTTTATCATTTTTTTCGAGTGCATGTTAGCCTTGAGCATGTTTTTCTCTTGAAGCAGCCAGGCCGTCCCATCTTGTGCGACCTAGCCTAGCGTGTTGTAAGATGGCATACTACATAGCAGCTACACTCCAAAAACGTAAGCATTTCTCCATTTCAATGTTTTCGCAATTTTGCAAGTGACTGTGACACCAGTCTCATTTTTAGTCAAATCCAGTCTAGTGGTCCCGTTGGCTTAAGACTAATGTGATTAGAATAGCCAAAGCTAGCTAAGCTAACTGTTTTTCTCAACCACTACCATCTTATTTACGTACACTCTGACATGGGCACACCGATGAAGATAGCGTTGCTTCGTTTTTGCTGCTTCACAAAGCGACACGGGCAAACCGGCAAGATATTCATATTCTGTAAATTTGCAGCCAAAGATGAGATGCCAACATCTCATTAGTGGTGAGTCAACTTCAAGCTGTGACCGTTGACGCGGAGTAGGGTTCATCCTCTACTTTCAACACCAGCGTGAATGTCAACATTACAAATGACAACTGTGAGAGCAACCTAGTATACCATAGTCAGAGAATTAACTTATTAATTCCGTCTTTTCAAGGAGTGATAGGAAAGATTCTGCAAATGAGTGGCACGAGGGGTCAAAAAGGCAAAAGGATCCATTGCCACATGGCGTGTATACGGGGAAACAATTTAATTAGCATGAAATAGCGTTAGGGTCAAATATTGATGGAACCGTCTTTATCCTCTCAGAGTACAAAATCAATAAACCAGCATTAAATATTGATTATTATACAAATGTTATATTGTATTTTTTCTGTGAGTATAGTTAGTCTATGTTTCTCATCCCTTCTCAAACAAGCTCATGATGCTCAATATGGATGCTTCATTTGGCACCATCTAATTAAATCCAATAAGTGCCCTCCCTTTACAAAAATAATAATGCTCAATTATGCTTTATCACATCAAGCGTTCCTCATGTCTTTCGTATTGCTTTATGAACAACAATGTACTTTCTCATAAACTTCAATATTAAACCTATTATAATATATAAATATATATATATATATAATATAATATTTCAAGTAATGCAGGTAAATCCTCCATTTTCAATTTGTTTCAATGCAGGAATTGTGTACATGTGCAGCGCAGAGTTCCAGTAGCAATGTTGTCTCTAATGAGATTCATCAGTAAAATGACTTCCTGTATAAGTTGGTGTGTTCGTGCACGTGTTATATGTGTCTCATCGTGCCCTTTGTCATGTGGTAATAATAGCCGTGGCGTGATGTCTCGGCGGGGCGCCGCCTGTGAAGACTGCACGAGAGCGTCATGATCTGTCGTAGAGGCAAGGTTATACACATACGTGCGTGGAGGGCTTTGTCCAAAGTAAAGACTAGCTACATGGGTGAGTTAGAACATCATAAACATCATTTAGTTAGAACATCAAGATGGCAACGCCAGACTGAAAAAAAAAAAAAAAATCGGATTAAGCCCAAAATCAAATAACAATGAAGGATCGTTTTAATCTCCACAACATGTGCAAACATGTGACTCCCCAACCATATCACCTTATATAACAAGACCCTTTTGATCAAACTGGTCAAACACAACCACTTTTGTAGACCTTTCTACTATACAGCAAGTAATGATCCAATTAGAAATATTGTCTCATGTTGCAGATCACACCTAAACATCAGCAACAAGTTTATTTTCCGAGTCGTTCCTGCGGTGTGAAGGCTAGTACACACTAAGTTCCTGCTGAAGTTCCTAGTCATGTTGTTAAGTTAGTACAGTTTGAAGGGAAGAAGTCGGGGCTGCGTCGATCCATCAAGTAACTCATCCCACCCCCCCACAGACTGTTACTGCAACATGCATGTGCCAGGACAAAAGAGTTTGTGAGAGACAGAGAGTGTTCGAAGTTTTGGATCATTTCATACTAAAAGGGAAATGGCCCTTCCCTGAGATGGCAAAAAAACGGAATGATTTTAATGCTGAGCTCATATTCTACCCGCACAATATTCATCAGAACGACATGTTTCGACTAGTCGGCCTGCATAGAGCGTATTCTTGGAAAAAAAAAAATTTGGGTTGACTACCCCTTTACGGAAGATCAAGTGCGATGTGTATGTCGTATTGATTTTGGCAACAGTAATTTCACATTAGTCCTCATGAATTACAATGTTTTAAATTAAACCATAAAACCATAGCAAGATGGTCAAGGAAGAAGTGGGTTGCTACAAAGAGAGGAAATGGTCGAGAATTGAGCGTGATTATACGTGGATATTTTGAGAGGCTGTCTTTCCCCTTTTTCACAAACTGTACGAGGTGCACTCAGTTACTTGCAGACTGGACGTTTCTTCCACAAGTACATGAAATTATACATAAACCATCCGTCCATCCATTTACTGAGCTGCTTATCCCCACGAGGGTCGCGGGCGTGATGGAGCCTGTCTTTGGTCAGTAGGCGGGGTACACCTTGAAGTGGTTGCCAGCCAATCGCGGGGCACACATAGACAAACATATTCAGTAAAGTGGAGCAGTTGGCCAGAAGACCTTGCATCCTGCATTCTGTGTGGATGCTGTTAAATCTCTCCTCTTTGTTGGAATGAACTCGAAAGAAAGAACAGTGATGAAGAAAATATTCTGTTGATAAATGTTTTAGCATCTAATCATCATTTACAAATGTGTCAACGTGTTTACCAACCGCCGCCCGGGTCATAAAACACGTCCTCCTTTGATCTAGCGTGTGCCAGACAGCTGAAGCGCCTTAGAAAGGTTCCTCGCACCGTCACAGCTCCTCCACTGCCCTCGCCTGCTCTCGAAAGTGACACATCGCTGTTTTAGGCTGTTCTATTCCTGTTCATCGTATAGATGGCTAGGCTCTCCTGGCATGTGGGAATGACATTTCACAGCTTCCCACCAGGTTGTTAGCGCGTCGCCTGTGTCGAATTGGGATGAAAGGAGGAAGAGGGTCATGGACGGCGCAGATTATGGTGGTGGTTTAGGGGGGGGGGGACTTGAGTGGAGTAGCGCTGCCAAATTAAAGAGTTACATCACAGTTGGAGTCGAGCGGGGGACGAAGCAACAGCATACACATTTTGTCTCTCTTTTTTTTTTTTTATAAGTAATCCGACTATGTTCTTTTTTAATCCTGTGATGCCGCAGGATGTTTGCATCATGAGACAGTTGAGAAAAAGGTTACGGCTGCAGAAATATTTCAGCATACTGTGCTCTAATTGGACGTTGATACAGAGATACTTACTTTTTGTTTAACCAGAAAATAACAACAGGTGCTTTTGTCTTTCAAGGAGACCTATTATGCTTTTTTTTCTTCAAAATTTAGTAGTTCCCGTGTGTCTTAATAAAAAGTTTCTGACATACGTTTTCTAAAATCTCTGAGTTCTGTCTCACACATGTCAAGTACAGCTTTTGTTATTATGACGACCCGGGTCGGAGCTTTGTCGTGCGATGAGACGACAATTTATTGACTTTGACACTATGATGAGATTTATTTTTTCCATCACTTTCAGTGAGCCTTCCAAAAAAAAAAATATCAATATCATAATAATAGCCTATGCAATATGCATATCTCAATAATTTTCTTGTATACCTTTATTTGAGTTTGACCAGTCAGATACAAACTTAAAATGCACATCGCCACCCAGAAGTTGGACATTATCTAAGGGAATTATAATTAATTAGCTAAGAACGCCTCAAGCTTGCTTATTTTGCTGCATGAAAAAAAAAAACTTTTTTCATTAGATAATAAAAATGTTATTTCTTTAGGTACATGCTAATACCGCAATAATATCGATGTTGCTTCTGCCAACACCCGTATCGCATATCGCATGGAGCCCGACTTGCTATGGCATTTAATGATGCGGATGTGATTAAGGTCTTCCTTTCTCAGTGTGCAAACTCCACAGCGTCTACAATAGATGATCACGTCTCATATTTGGTGATATATTTCACTCTAATTTGAAGTCTTCCACAATCTCATTTCTAGTTTTCTAGGTGAAGGCACAGCTTACATTCAGCTCATGTGACCTGCTTGTCTCAGGGATTGTCATGTCTTTTATTCGGGTACTTTGAAATAGCTCCAGCAGTGTGACTGTTGAAAATGAATATTCACAATGAAATGAAAATGCATTTTTCCTCGTCTCAAATTCTTTTTTTTTTTTCATAGTTTCCCCTCGCTATAATCCTCAGATTGTAACAAAATGTAAATATTATACGTGTGTAACTCAAGCTAAAATCAAATTCCATTTTTAAATTTAGAAAAACTATTCACCATTTACCACCGTTTATTTGATGATCTTAGAAATGAAAGTGCGGAAGCACTGCAATGAAAAGAAATAAAATTTTGAGAACAGGTGAAATAATTGTTCAAGGCACTATTGGTCCTTTCCTGTACCAACCTCAGTTTTTCTTGCCTTTCAGACCTGTTTTTGGCTTTTTAACAATTCAGGCACCCTAACCCTGACCTATCCAAAACTAAAAAAAATTAACAATGGTTATGTTTGTAATTATGGCTTGCAGTGGTGTAGATCTGTCCTGAAAATACTTTCTCTGTCAATGTTTGATTAGGTGAGCATGGTGTTTGAAGGTTAGCACTCCTCACAGTTGTGAGGTTCTGGGTTTACCTCTCGACTTGGGCCTCCTGTGTGGAGTTTGCATCTTCTCCCTTTGCTTCTGAGGGTTTACTCTGGATACTGTGTTTTCTCCCTCATTCCAAAATCATTCATGTTAGGTTGATCAAAGTTTCAGTGATCAGCTGGCAACCAGTCCAGGGTGCATCCAGACTTCGGCCCAAAGTCATTTGGGATGGGTTCCTATTCACCCTCGATCCTAAATGAGGTTGAGGGCTAAAGAAAATGGGCAGATGAATAGACTGTGCAAGTGTAGGCAAGTGGCCAGTGAGTGTAATGTTAACATAGAACGATGCTGCGCCAACCTTTGCCCATTTAAACATGAGGAGTTCATTAAAAAAAAAAAAAAGATCTGGCTTAATGAGGGATGCCAGCTCAACATGGCGCTCGTCTCTGCGGCACAGCGTGGCGGCGACATGGAGGAGGGACAAGACACGACCATTTAATCAGGCCGCTTAATGGTCTGTTACTTTTTATTGCACCTCTGCAGGGAGCTGCACCGTGCAAACTGCTTGGGGTCGGAGGTTGCTCTTATTGGCGCTACCTGAGACCGTCTGACTCAAAGTGCGAAGATAAAATAGGTGGCCAAGAACCTTTTTACGGTTAAGGCAATAGCACTTTGCTGCAGTAAAACCAGCCCTGCCGCCATTGTGTTGCAGCTTTTAATGTCAAAGAAGTCCATGTCAGGTGCGGAGTGGCTGGGCCACTTTGTGTGATGGAGCAAAGGCAGAGACAGGAACGGAACAGTGAACCGGAGGTTGATTGGGATCAGTGAGGATTAATGATCAGATAAGTGCAAACTATAATCTGATCTCTTCCTCCACATATCTCGGACCGCTAAGCGCTTTAGGCATGTCATTATGATGGAAGAGAAGGATGGAACAATGTGGATTTAAGGAGCTGACGTTTAAATGCGCTTTATGTGATGCAGTGGAACTTTTCCGATTGAACGTCATCTGTTTCGTAAGGCTATCCATCCATCCATTTCCTATACCTCTTGTCCTGTTCAAGAATGTTGGGAGCAGGAGCCTAGTTCAGCTGTCTTTGGGCAAGAGGGGAGGGGGTAGACCATGGATTGGTTGTCAGTCACTCAGTCGACTCACATACTGTACAAACCTCAATCCCAATGAAATCGGGATGTTGCGTTGGGACACTTCGTAAAATGTAAACAAAAAAGAGAAAAAAAATGACTTGAGAAACTCATTGGCGCAGTTCATTGCTACATCTACAATTGCAAGTTAAGACCCTACCATGAAGAGAAAAAGCCGTATCCTGTATCAACAACATCCAGAAATGCGACCGGCTTCTCTGGGGCAGAGCTCATTTGAGATGGATTGACGGCCGCAACGTGGAAACGTGGTCTGATGAGCCCATATTTCTTCAGTAAACCTAACATGTATGTTTTTTAAATATTTAACGGGGCACGGAAACAACAGGCCAACTCCACACATGGAGATCCTAGCTGATATTTGAGCCTTGAGCCTCAGAACTGTGAGACAAACGTGCTTCCGATTCATCATTATTTTTGCCCCATGTCAGCGTCATGGAAGTGTAAAACAAAGTTAACCACATAATAATCAAAAGTGAAATAAAACTACTCCACTTTAGAAGTCAATTATGAACTAGCTTCCATACAAGTGAAAAAATAACCTAAGCATTGTATTTTAAAACCCAAGAATGATTATTGCCATTTACTATAATGACGAATAAGGGAGAAGAATCTCATCTCATAAATACTTTATTATAATTATTGTAGAGACAGGTAATGCTCCACTATGTCCAAATGAATTCACTCTCCGGTTCTTTGGTTATCGCCACACTTTATCTCTTTATCATCACAGGTGCCCTTCTGTTATCGCTTTTTAAGAAACGAAAAAGAAAACTCAAACTCAATTCTTTTGAGGCTTATTGAGATGAAAATCTTTTTTTTTTTTTTAGTGTTGCTCTGTTTTAAAATTGTACCAATCGTGGGCATTTTTTATGAGTCCAATTTATAAAGCGTGCAAATAAATGGGATTTTAAAATTCTATATAAAATATGGACTTTATATAACATGACAAACATCTCTATTATGCAATGCAGTTCTACACAATCCACAATACAATACCTCTCTGACAGTGTCAATCAAAAGTGAACATTATAAAAAGATATTTTTTTATTTTTGTCTCACACTTGTGCTGCATCTCATTAGCGTATCAAAGCCTTGTTTTTCTTCATCTCTTGCACTCTCTTCCGTGTTTCTGGGTCATGAGCCACCCACCCCTCTCAATGTTTTGATGGGGTCTCAAGCCAGCTGACACTGTTGGCAGCTTGTCTATTTATGTCCCCTCAACTCATCTGGCGCCTGTTGATCGCGCTGTACAAATTAAAGATGTGCACCATGCTGCTCCGTCCTCGGTTAGTTCCAGAGCTTGTAGTTACGTGTGCAAGCTTTTTAACAGTTCTGCGTTTGATTTGTGTAAAATGTTACACACAAAATGGTCTTCACTCAAATAGCAGTTAAAATTGTATTCCACAAAGATGGCTGACATGCTGTTTTTAAAATGCTATATTTGAAAATTGGATATTAAAACAGTATTTCTCACAATTATATGCACTTTATTCTTATTATAATAATAATAATAATAATAATAAACTGTTATAAAGTTGTTAGTGTGCATAAAAAGTGACATTATTTTCTGTATCTTGCCACACACTCCACAAAGCTGGCTGACATGTTGGCTGTTTTGTATTTAGCAAAGAAAGCACAACTTTTTAATACAGTTATCGCAACTTTTTTTGTGATTCTAAAGTTGTTAGTACGCATCAGAACTTTTCCCTTTAAAGCAGTTAGTATAATGAGAGGTTTTTCCATTACACACACCAAAAAAATGGCCGACATTCAATGTTTGAAAACACACAATTCATCATTACTTAATAATAACGGGTAAAATATTTGTCATAATTGTACAGTTTGGTTGGCGTGCATGGTAATACAATTATATTATTTATTCACGACTCCCCCCAAATATATAAAGTGGAGCATCAGCCCGCAAATCGCAAAAAATGTGTGTATAATTGATGCCCATTGAAACGCACGGGAGAGAAAAAAAAACGTTCAAAATAAATGAATAAATAAATAAAATGCTGATAAAGCGTTCATTAATCACAATTAATGAAATGTGAAAATGGGGGGAAAAAAAATAAAAAAATTGAAAAAAATAATCTACAAATATGAACATGTGCTTGTGCTGAACTGCTAGTATGCGGGGTTCCACTATATGTGTGTTTAACCAATTAAAATGATTTAAATAAAATAAAATCCTACTTAATTTGAATGATAACAAGCCCATATTATTTATCCTATGTAGTCTATCTTTATCGATACTAACAATGACTTCCAGTTGGTTCTAGTTAGTAAGTTTTCTTTGTGCGACGCTAAAGCTAATGGCGATCCTTTTGTATCCTGCGTATTATTGTGCAAACTATCCAATGTTATTAATCAGTGGGAAATTCTAGGAACACCATTTGACCTTGATATTCGAGGACGAAAATCCCACCCAAAAACATCCCATTTATTCGTGGCGTCTGTGCCAAAGTTGTGAGGGCTCATTAAAACAATGAAGTGCTTGTTCCAGAACTTTTCGATGAATGATCAGCATTGCACGTTTGAGCTGTGTCAGCCGGGTCGCTCTGCCAACGGATGTTTTCAATGAGGCCAAAGTGTTATGAGCCTTGTCCAATGTCGCTACATGAAGAACCTTGGATGTGGACAATGTACTCTGCGAAGCCCAACTAAACTTTTCTTTCTTTTTTTTTTTTTTTAACAAGATATTGTAATAGGTTGAACAAAAATGATCAGTGCGATTGAACAACTATTCTTCTGTCTTTACCTGTGTTTCTATTTCTATCTTCTTTTCTTTCTGTCCATCAGTGCGCGGGGGAGGAGAACTGGGTCGACAGTCGGACGGTCTACATCGGCCATAAAGAACCCCCGCCGGGAGCTGAGGCCTACATCCCGCAGCGTTACCCCGACAACCGTATCGTGTCCTCAAAGGTCAGAAGACCATACCTATTATTTAGAACTGCTGTATCAAGGGCCATTTTTATCCTTTCAAGAAACTCAATTTAGGTACAAACGAATGATTATTATAGATAATGACTAATTCTTGGTTGAATATAATTGGCCTATTTATATAAAAGCAATATTTTCATTTTCGAAATGGCTTGAGCAAATAATGGAGGCTCGGCTTCCCTCCCCCCCAAAAAAAAAACAATCTACAAATGCCACGTTCACTATAGCTGTTTAAAGCTCAAATTGATATCTTTTTTCAAATGTTATTCTATGAGTGAAGGTGGTTTTGTTTTTCACTTTGACAGTACACCTTCTGGAACTTCATCCCCAAGAACCTGTTTGAACAGTTCCGAAGAATTGCCAACTTTTACTTTTTGGTGATATTTCTTGTCCAGGTGAGAAGAAGTAATGTCATCATTCATGGGTACGACTTCAAGTACCTGGTCGGCCATGTTCCAAGTGGGCTGAGGTGATCCCATATCGGATGACAACCACATGGCAGCGTTAAAGTAATTTTCAGGAAAAGCAGCTCGAAATATAAAGCACAAAAATAAGTCCTTGGCTTTCGCTCCAAAATTATATTTTACTTTTCACTTTTCCGCAGATCTTCGTTTTCTTGCTGCCCTCAGTCTCCTCTTAGATAACATTCATCTACTCAGTGATAGTTAAATCCAATATACCTCCAGTATTGTTGTTTGGACTGATGCATTCAGTGAGGCATGAATTTCGCACTTTCTGTTTTAAATGGAAAAGCAAACACACCAAATTCAACTGAGCTGTAGCTAATTGGGGTGCAATAAAAAAAACAAAAAACAATTTGAATCAGAAAATCGATTATTGACAGAATGAACCAATTAGTTACATTTTAAAATTGCTCCATCCATGAATTGTATTGCACCCCATGTATTGAGAGAGACATATCAAATCGGCTTTTAAGAGGAGAGGTACACTACATATACAACGGTTTGACGTTGCTGATGAAATTTGTTTCTTTGAATTTATTGAACCTTTTGGGCGGACGATCACATGTAATGTATGTCATGCGTCTCCCCCTCCAGCTCATCATCGACACCCCAACCAGCCCAGTCACCAGCGGCCTGCCCCTCTTCTTCGTTATCACTGTTACCGCCATCAAGCAGGTATACGACACACACTCCCTTCTAGCCCACACCTTACAGCCTGGGACTCCAATCAGCTCTTCTATTATCTGGACATACACACATTCCTCTCTGGGCGCATTGAAAATGTCTGCTGATGTGAGAAATATGGTAATGAATGCTCTCCTCTGTTCATCACCGGAGCCCCAGGGGAGATGCAGCCTCCCCCCGCGCTACTATCAATGATAGATGGGGCCGTGCTGGCTAAAGAGAAGCGAAATTTAGCGGGGCATAAATCTAACGCGACGCATCGGCTCGAAATCAAGCAAGCGGGTCACCCAGCTCAATGTGCGCAACGCTAATTAATCACACCCGGTTCTGCGTTTGCGCAATCATCTGTCCAACCCTCACCCCTCTTTTCTTCTCCTCCATCTTTAACAATCTTGTCGTCTCAGGGCTATGAGGATTGGCTGCGGCACAAAGCCGACTGCTCCATCAATGAGTGTCCGGTGGACGTGGTGCAGCGGGGGAAGGCGGCGAGGACGCAGAGTCACAAGCTGCGGGTAAGGCAAACAGCACCTGAGGCCACGAAGCACGCATTGCTTTGTCCACATTTAGCACACGCTCTGTGGCCCTCTTCAGAACGAGACACCTCCAAGATAATGTGTCTGCAGTACGTTAAGTACAAGACAGTTGCATTTAATCTTCAAGGACTGTGTGTTTTCACATCTTTTTGGATGCAGTTTTTGATTTAACTCCCTATGACTATCTTCGACCTCGTTTTTGATGCATCTACTCCGCTACTGGATATAATGACGGTCATTATGGTGGTACTTGGAGAGCCAAGTATTTTTAAGGAGTGACTCAGTGTAAAAAAACTTTAACAACCACTTCTCTAAAGTATTGTACTTTAAAAATTATTGTTATTATCCTATAATACCCATTGAGACTGTGCACGCTTTGGCCACCTCGGAAGAGTATCATAGACACATACATTATTCACGAAGAAGAGTTTCACAACTAAGCCAGTCAGTAAGTTGCATTAATATTATCGTAGTTGTTTTTTTTTGTTCTTTTTTTGTTTTTTGAGGAGAATCTGATCAGAGTTTATAAAAAAAAATATTTGAACAGCGTTTTCTAAAAATCTACAAGTTCATCTTCCATCTCCCCATTTTTCAACTCCCTTCATTCTTTTTGATCACGTATGAGGGTTCCGGATGCGCCGTAGCTTGCGTTGCTGAATGAGGTCCTTATTCAACTACATATGAAGGCTCATTTACCGTGTGTTTAGCTGGGTTTTCTCCTAGAAGACGAAACATGCTAGAATGAGCGCATTCGCAAAAAAAATTTAAAAAAAAGACACACCATTCAGTTAAACTTCACCCAAAATATGAAAGAGTTAATGAACTTTCGTTTAGTAAACTCGTTCAGGTAAAACACTTCCTATGAATATTGGTTTATATTTATATTACTGTCTCTGTTATTGAACAATTTGTGTTCAAATACCAGTGCGTAACATTTTACACCTATATAAAATTGATGCTAGTTTTGTTAGCCCACCTATGGCATTTTGCATTAAATGTTAACATTAAGCTAGAGGAGTTTGTAAGTTAGTTGTAAGTAGTTAGGTTGAGGAAGGAAAAATAACTGTCTTCCAAAATCCGCACACCGTGGAGAAGAGTGTTAACAACCCTGCCTAATTTGAATTATTAAAAAAAATGCCAAGCTTTTAAAAAAAGAGCCTTCAAAACTGAAAAATTAAACCCTTGCCCTTGCAAAATGAGGTTTCGAAATACGTCGTGAAAAATTAAACGCCTTTGCCCTCAAACACCCTGAATTATACTGAGATCTGTTACTAACATTTTGATTGCCCCTTTGACATTTTGGTGACCTTATTTCACTGCATAAGAGGGTAAAAAAAACAAAACACTTCTCAGTATGATGCACTGCAAAGTCCAAACAGTTTTTTTATGGAAACTGAATACCTGTCAGTTAAAACTGAGAGCTTTGTTCCATCTCTTGCTGTTCTACCTTGAAGTTTTACCGCCAGTGTAATCTCCCTCACGTCTAATCGCTCAGAAAAAAAAGGGTTCTTTGGAATAAATTCCACATCCACGTGCAGGGTAATGTGTCTCTTTCCGTGTTATTTTCTATGCAGCCTCCCCCCTTATCTCCCACCTCCCTGTCGTCACGAGTGCCTCTCTTGTGTTTTGCGGCCATGTTTTGTGGATCAAACGGAGGGGATTAGCGCGTGAGCCGGCAGCAGGAGTAATGATGAATATATTAATCACGCAGATTCGCAGAGCATGTGTCATGTGTACGGTCACCATGACGATGGGATTTTATCCACGCCACGTAAGCTGCTCGTCTGGCATTATCTGTTATGCAACTTCTCAATCCTCACCAAAAAAAAAAAAAAAAAAAAAAAGTGTGTTCACGTGGGCAAAAGGCCCCTCATCTATTATGGATGTCGCCCCCATGATGGGACTATTGTGTTACTGTGGCAGGTGGGCGACATCGTGGTGGTGAGGGAGGATGAAACGTTCCCATGTGACCTCATCCTGCTCTCCTCCAGCCGACAAGATGGCACCTGCTACGTCACCACCACCAGCCTGGATGGGGAGTCCAGTCACAAGGTGCTACGAGGATGCAAAAATATGCATTTAAGACCAAATAATGAAGCATTAAGCACTAACAAACGATTGTATGCACGCAGCACTTCCACGTTCTCTGTCATAATCTTCCGGTGAAGGGTAGACTAGACTGTATTTTGGAGTGGATTGCACCTTTGCTGTGATGTAAACATAGCTCGAAGTCCCGAACCAACTCAAAAAGAACAGCGGCCGCTCCTTTCTTTAACACCAGGACTACCCGAATTCTAAAATTACTTAGATCTCCTACAGCCGTCATTTTTCTTTGACGGGACTTTAAGCTTGAGTGCTTACTTATGTAGAGGGAGACGGTAATGCCCATAAAATCCAAAATACTGCTTTGATATTTTCAAAGATTGAAGAAGGCATAAGAGATGTGCATGTGAATTATGATGGCAATTTTCTTCTTTTAGTAAACCTCCGTAATGCCCATAAAATCCAAAATGCTGTGGCGATTGTTTTGATATTTTCAGAGGTTGAAGTGGGCATACATAGAGATGTGCATAATAATTGGTCAGAGTTTTCTCACATTCCATTAAGTTTTTTGACATTATAGTAATTTAGACCGCTCCATTTTGAGGGCTTGTGCTTTGGCAAAGACGTCACCCCTTAAAATGATTATTACTCACACTTGAAGTAACTCTTTAAGATATGTTATTTATTAAAAGGCTGTTCTGGGTATCTTTTAATGTATATGATGTACTGGAACTCCTCTTCTGTCACCACCGCTGCACCGAGAGCCGTTTTTCTACTCTTTACCTCACCTGCACTGACCTCCACTGCTGTCACGCACACCAACTGCACGCACGAATGAGTACACAGACATACCCGACTCCACCCACACTTTGCTCAAATGGGACCCCCGGAAGAGCGCCCATCCAAGCAATGCTTCACCTACTGTGCCTCTCCTCCTTCAGACCTACTACGCCATACCAGATACCATGGCCTTTAGGACGGACCAGGAGGTGGATTCCTTACACGCCACCATCGAATGTGAACAACCGCAGCCTGACCTCTACAAGTTAGTGTGACACCTCTGTGTTTGTGTGAAAATTCTAGGTCACATTCCTTAAAGGCTGCCTTGTCTTGTCTTTGTGCTTAACTCAGATTTGTGGGACGTATTAATATTTACAAAGACAAAGAAGAGCCTGTTGCTAGGTAAGTTTTTATTTGATTCAGTGGATGTTCATTTTGTTGCGCTTCCAATTTTATGATTTAATTTTTGTGGCATAAAATGACAACTTTATTCTTGTAAAAGAACTTGCTCGCATGATAATATGAATTAAAAAAAAAAAGCCTCATAGTATATACTGTATATGACGAGTGTTTTAATGCAGCTTTAATCTTGGAAGATAATATTTCTTGTACACTTGTGACTTGGCGTTCGAGTTTAATTTGTTCTGCGACCATGCTGATTTCACAAAACACTCTAAGATCATTTTTTTCCTATTGAAAACAATGTCGATGCCATTAATCAGTTCCAGCCCTACAAAAAAAAAATATTTTGTAATTAAAGATTTTTTTTGTTGGAGAAATAGTGCTCTATAGTTTACTTTATTAAACATATAAGTAAAAAGAATATCACAAACTAAACTGTTTGTGCAGCATAATTTCATGCTTCAATGCCCATTGACATTGTGCTCCTTCTGGTTTGAGCGCCTTGACCACGTGGAGGCAGTATAATACAGACATAATTGAAGAATAATGACTAAATGATTCTGTAAGCTGCAGTAATATTTGTTTTCCGCGGAGGATAAAGAACATATTGTTATCATCTGTCTGCAAGTGTTGCTGCACCGTTTGTATTCATATCCATTAATGAAAGAATTATAACGATCACAAGATTGGTCCTCGTGCTAACTTTATTGTTGATAGCCACTAACTTGCTTGCTGTCTGTTAGCTGGCAAGCAAGTTGATTGTCAATCTCGTTTTCTTTTTAGACCACTTGGTGCTGAGAACTTACTACTCAGAGGTGCAACACTGAAGAACACACAACATATATATGGTGATCATTTATTCTTATTAATGTCTGCACATGTTGAAGTTTGTTGCCACAGTAACCCATTTTTCATCCACCTCTTTCCTCAGCTGTTGCCATCTACACCGGCATGGAGACCAAGATGGCGCTCAATTACCAGTCGAAATCGCAGAAGCGCTCTGCTGTGGAAAAGTGAGCTCGAGTCTGACCTCACTCAAAATTGTTGGAGGGAAACAATTTGGATTATTTCATTGGACATCTTTGTCTCTCGCCAGGTCCATGAATGCCTTTCTGATTGTCTATCTGTGCATCCTGATCAGTAAAGCGGTCATCAACACTGTTCTCAAATACGCCTGGCAGTGGTCTCCGGACCGCGACGAGCCTTGGTACAACCACAGAACGGAGAACGAGCGACAGCGACACGTGGTGAGTTCAGGGACGTTTGTTACACGAGGACAATCCTCAAGGGTCCCATGCCACACTTTAAAACAAATCATCTTTGATGAACTTTAATCGAGTTTGCAAGATAATTTGATTTGGAAATGTTTAATGTTTAAATCATTCTGTGTTATTTTCTTTTCAGTGTGACAGTAACACTCAATCTTGCAATCCTAACTCATGTTCCCATTGTCACCATCTCCTGTTGTCCGCAGGTGGTCCGAGCTTTCACCGACTTCCTGGCCTTCACCGTGTTGTTCAATTACATCATTCCTGTGTCCATGTACGTCACGGTGGAGATGCAGAAATTCCTGGGCTCCTATTTCATCACGTGGGATGAGGAGATGTTTGATGAGGAGTTGGGAGAGGGAGCTCAGGTCAACACCTCCGATCTTAATGAGGAGCTGGGTCAGGTACTTGCGGTCTTCTTCCTATTTGTAAGAAATGTATTTTCCAACTCACGGTCATTCAACTTTCTCCCTTTCCAGGTGGAATATGTTTTCACTGATAAGACGGGCACTCTGACAGAGAACAACATGGAGTTCATCGAATGCTGCGTTGATGGGAACGTTTACATTCCGCACGCCATCTGCAATGGTCAAATCCTCAGCGCTGCCTCCAGTATAGACATGATAGATTCCTCACCTGGTGGATACCGCAGAGTAAGTATGCGTGCACTGGAAATGTGACTTCACAGTAAATAGAAGACATTACTTGTTAGAGTGTTGTTTTTTTTTGTTTTGCATTTTACAAGTATACTGTATAATTTCACAAGAATAAGTCTTAAATATTACAACTCATCTGCGATTGGCTGCCAACCAGTTCAGGGTTTACCCCGCCTACTGCCCGAAGACAGCTGGGATAGGCTCCAGCACCGCTGCGTCCCTCATGAGGAGAAGCGGTTCACATGGATGGATATTACAACTTGTAAAAAATCCTAATATTCCAACTTTTTCTCATATTAAAACTATTCTTTTAAACTTTGGACCTTCGTCATCCTATTACTTCATATTTATTTTTGTAAAAAAAATCTTGAAATTGTTCTTGTACAAATACTTTATTAGCTAGAGTTAGCCGTAGCTAGCGAGGCTAACCGCTACACACATCCGTAACCAGGTTATTTTTGCACTTTTGGACTCATGCAAACATGAATACTGTGTCTTCTCTGTTACACGGAACATTCTCGTCCGGCAATGGATGACAACAGATGACAAATCAAAAGTCCTCTGTAAATTGGACGATTGCAAGGCGAGATAACATAAACATGCGGTTAGCAAAATATCGACTTCAAGCTTTGAACGACAATGCTGAGTTATAAAGTCAACTTGTCGACTATTAAGTTCAAACCCAGCACTAAGGACTAGCATTTTCAACTACAATTTAGATTAAAATTTACTAGTTAACAATTTATTAATTGCAAGTTTTGACCGAAATATGAGAAACATTTCCCAGTCGCTATAATGCATAGACAATAAACAATAAATATTTTGTTTCATTAATACCTCTTCGGCAGTGTCAAGCCTATCTGAGCATTACTGTCTTTACAAAAGTATAACGTTCCTATTGGTTCTCATTAGAACTCATGCAGCAAAGGTTTTGTTTACTGGACAATAATTAAAAAAAAGAAAAATCAATCTTAAAAAAAATCTAATTACTTTGTACAATAAACATTCAGAGTATTGCAAATATAACATAAAACGCACATTCATTTGCGCTTTTTTCTGTCATTCATAAAAGCTGTTATAAACCCTCAATGTTGGCTTTGAAGAGATTTCCCCCAGTACACATAAAAGTGATGGCAATCTTTGTTTCTGGCAACCGTATTCACATTTAGAAAATTGTTCGTCAGCATTATCCACCACCTAACGCAATCCTGCCAAACTATTCAAGCAAAGAAATGTGCATCAAAGTAGGCAAAATATATGTCATGTTTTATTGCCTCATAGATTCGGAGTAAAACAGCATCAAGAAAAACAGTTAAATCAACATTTAGATCTGTTGCATTTACAATAAATTCTGTGACTTCAGGAGCACGAGGACCTGTTTTTCCGGGCATTGTGTCTGTGTCACACGGTTCAAGTGAAGGAGGAGGAGACGGTGGACGGCATCAAGAAGGGTATCCATCAGGGACGACCCACTTCTTTCTACATCTCCTCCTCCCCGGATGAGGTGGCTTTGGTGGAGGGAATGAAAAGGTCAGCATTCTAAATGACGCTGCACATTCTTAACATTTTAGCACCTGGAATGACTTGGCGTTTATGTAGCTGACGAATCTTCCAAATAGTGATCTCTTCTCAATGCTTTTTTAAAACTTTTTTCAAGTTTGGCGGGCCGGATTAAAACGTTTAACGAGCTGCATGTGGCCCCCGGGCCGTATATTGCCCACGCCTGATCTAGAGTATTGAAAATGGGTTCTTGTCTCTGGTATTGCAATCTGATGTCTCAACAAACATTTATTTTTCCCTGAAAAGGGATGGTTTTGGAGATAGATTGTGCCTGACACCAGTAATATCATGAATAGAATGTATTATTTTATTTAACGTTTAAAAAAATACAGAATTTAGAGTTCTCTTTTACAAGACTGTCCCATCAACACAGGCAGCAAACAGGACAGGCTAAAATTATTTAGACAAAAATCTCATAACATAACCTTCAGCAGTTTTTCTCAGCGTCCTCCAAGCTCCTTAATGCCAAATTAAGTGAAATATCGACAGCCTGGTGATGGCAACTGTGGATGGTCCCTTTTATACCGCTTTCAAACCGGCGGTCCTCTCATCCATAATTTGAACATTGTTGTCAACAGAAACACACGATTATTGATCACCTCCTGGGTAAACATCCGCCAAGGCAGAAATAGAGAGACTCGACACCTCCAAATTACAATTGAATGAACCTTTGACAAAACATATTCCAGTTACCTTGATTCAACCTTTCTGGTTTACCATGACCTGGATGACTGAAAATGTACATAGACACTTAACAAAATGGTTTGCAATCCAATAACCAGGTTGTTCCTGTGCTGTACACCTGATGCAGGATTTGGTGTGTATAACATTCCAGAGCTCTAAAATTAAATTACAAAGTGTAAATTGCATACACGCTGAGGTCAGTACACCCACAGCAACACGCTCATATAACACTGCTCTATTTTAAGTGGGGACACTGTGTTAGGTTCATAAACATGGTCCAGAATGCGACGTCAGAGGGTGTTATATTTCATCCGTTGCTTTCCAAGATGGCTTATTACATGTCCATGTGTGTGATCATGTTCCCATTAACAATAACAATTGCCATTTGTGTTTAATCAAGCGCCCATGGGTTTGTCCATCTTTCTTGTCTCCAGGCTGGGCTACACCTACCTGAGACTGAAAGACAACTACATGGAGATTTTGAACAAAGACGACGAGATTGAACGGTTGGTTTGCCAAGTGGTTGCTGTGGTGACACCACAGGAAAGCCAGTGCCATTGATTAGCCATGGGGGGGGGATGGGAAGATGATGCAACAGTTGAATCATAAATAAGTCACAAGAGTTATTTTTAAATATACATAGTCCATTTGACTCATGTTAGGGTTGATTGGACAGGGCAGTGTTGATATAATAACGTGTATTGGGGATCAGCATTTTGCGTGCGCCAATCTCATACACGGACCCCAGCGAGTCAATTTTATGCTTCCACAATGTCAAGCATCATGTGTACTTCAACCCCGCACCCCTGATTTTAAAGGGAATGATGAGAGCCATTTAGATTGGACGGGAGCACTCTCTTCTAGCTGCGCTAGTAAACTATCAAAAGAAACAAAACTCCACCCATGCGCACAGTTAGACTGGGCTTTGCACTCGACTCGGTCTTAACTTTGATGAATGGCAATGGTGTAATGTAAAGGTGGGTTGCCATTAATTGTTAATCGTCACACAACTGTTCAAAAAAAGTTAACCAGCACAAACATATAAAAAGTAGAAAGCAGTCATATGTCACTTGTTACGTGTCATCAGGCTGTGGTTCGTTGATTCACATTTATTCTCCAATGTTTTGAAATTTCAACTCCATATATACACTCTTTACTTCATTGGAGTGAGTGACTTAAGTTATTATGACGCTTCGCTCTGTTTAAGTCACTTTATGAATTACATTGCAAAAGAAGCCTCCGGGAACATCTCTTTCGTTTCATCTATCAAGTCTGGATCACTCTAAAGAGCCTTTGAGTCTTTACAGTGTATTCATCGAGAAAGAATGGCTTTTGTCCTAAGTGCATAGTTGGCCTAAAAAAGATGGACTGTCCTTCCTCAAATAAAGACATTGAATTAAATTATCAACAAAACAATTGATTAAAAAAGTTCTTTTCATGCCAACTCTTGCTTTCCTTCAGGTTTGAGCTGCTCCATGTGCTCAACTTCGACTCTGTGAGGAGGAGAATGAGTGTCATTGTTCGGGCAAGCTCAGGTAAGTCGCACTAACACATGATCGCTGTCAGTGAAAAACATTTACGATATCGATACCATCTGATTATTCTGCTTGTATTAGACTGTACTTTTCTGACGTATACATTATTTGTAGTAAAAACAAATAATTTTCAGAGTAATTAATGAAAACGGGGTCATTTCACGCAGCATACCTGATGATCTCTTACGGAACTCCAATGTAACACATCGCAGTGGTTGGAAGTCAGAGTGCAAATTGTGACTTGCTAATCTATTCAAGACACCTCACTGTACCGATAATTTGCTACCCATTTGTGTGCTTTTAGGAGAATACTTGCTCTTCTGCAAGGGTGCTGACTCTGCCATTTTTCCTCTGGTGGTATCTGGCAAGGTGGAGCAGGTGAAGGCGCGGGTGGAGCAAAATGCTGTGGTAAGTGCCGAACTGTATTTGGTATTTAACCCCTATTGGCTTTCTGTACTTCGGTCGAGTCATGTGGTTTCTCACAGCCAATCAGCTGATATTGATAATTAAAACATACCATTGCAATTATAAGGGCATATGAAGTTAACGACGTGTGGTGGTCAATATAAAGTATAGCTGACGGCATATCAGAATATTATCATCACTATTCCAGCAGAATACTGCAAAACACAAATTTATTGTTGGTATTAAAAGTTTGATTAAGTCCGGTAAATCACCACTGAAGGCACAGCACGGCCACGGTAAAAAAAATAAAATTAAAATTAAAAATGATACTTTTCCAAGTATGTTAATGAGTGCCCTATAAAGAATTAATATGTATTAATTTTTTTTTACCACAGTGTGGCTAAAGAGTGTAGTTCTGAGGATTCATTCGTGAATGTACAATTTGAGTGATTCCGAAGGCATGGTATAAATGCTCAGCAAATTCATTTGTCGCCATGGTAACAGGAGGGCCTGCGAACGCTGTGCGTGGCCTACAAGAGGCTGTCGGAATCCGAGTACCAGGAGGCGTGTCGTCATTTGACGGATGCCAAGCTGGCCCTTCAGGAGAGGGAGCAGAGGCTGGCTGAGGCTTACGACGTCATCGAAAGAGACTTTGTGCTGCTGGGTGCCACGGCGGTGGAGGACAGGTTGGTGGAACAAATGCAAGAAGAAATGACTCATGAAGTTAATTGTGTTATCATGACTCAATGTGGAACGAAAAATGTCTGGTCCGTTACCTTTGGGAAAATTAAAATTGTTTGGCCTTGTCGGTGGTCCAAGTTTCTTTGTTTTTACCCTTGAACAAGACCGGGTATTGATTATTAGGCAGCTCTTCAGCCGATCGATTGTTAGCCTGACAGTTTGACTGCCTAATAGATAAACTGGAGATGCTGTGGGACTGTGGGCAGTCGCACATTGATAAGTTATCACCACTCACTCATGGATTGATTTAAGTTTTGATGAATACTCTAACCGCCCCATCCCACGCCCGCACTCTCAGCCCTGCTGGAGGCTGAGGTATGACCAACAGACCCCAGACTGTGTTGCTCGGCCCCTACACGTCCTCCACCCGCACGCTGAGCACCGGTTCCCCTCAAGGATGCGTGCTGAGCCCTCTCCTATACGCCCTCTACACCTACGACTGCAGCCCGGCCCACGGTAACAACACCATCGGCAAGTTTGCTGACGACACGACAGTGGTCGGTCTGATCTCGGAAGGTGACGAGACAGCCTACAAAGAGGAGGTCCAGAGACTGACAGCTTGGTGCGAGGACAACAGACTGCAACTCAACATTGCAAAAACAAAGGAGATCGTCATCGACTTCAGGAGGAACAAGACGGTGCCGCCCCCCCTCTGCATCGAAGGCGTGTGTGTGGAGAGGGTCCACACGTTCAAGTTCCTGGGAGTACAGATCTCCGATGACCTTTCTTGGACACTTAACACCACAGCAGTGGTAAAGAAGGTCCACCAGCGTCTGCACTCAGGAAATTCAACCTGGACAGGAAGCTGCTGCTGGCCTTCTACCACTCGTCCATCGAGAGCCTGCTGACGTACTGTGTCTCCACCTGGTACAGCGGCTGCACTGAGGCGGACAGAGTGAGGCTCCAGAGGACGGTCAAAACAGCGCAAAGGATTATTGGCTGCCCTCTCCCCTCACTGTCGGACATCTACACCGCCCGGTGCCTCAGAAGGGCTCTCAACATCGTCAAAGACAATACCCACCCAAACTCACACCTGTTCGACCTGATGCCCTCTGGCAGGCGCTACAGGTGCATCAAATCGAGGACCAATAGACTGAGAAACAGTTTCTTTCCAAGAGCCATCTCCATTCTAAACTCTCACACACACACACGAAACACCCTTACCTTGCAGAACTGCAACGAGATGTGTTTTTATATATCCTATTCAGTATTATTTTCCATTGCACTAACTATTCTCTTATTTATCTAATTTATATATTTATCTGAATTTTTGTTGTATTGCACTGGAGAGGGGAGCTCTCTAATCTCGTTGCACACTTGAGTACAATGACAATAAAGGGATTTCTGATTCCGATTCTGATTTATTGACTTATTGATGCACAGGCTCCAGGAGAAGGCGGCCGACACCATTGAGTCACTCCACAAGGCGGGAATAAAAGTTTGGGTGCTGACTGGGGACAAAATGGAGACGGCAGCAGCCACCTGCTATGCCAGCAAGCTGTTCCGCCGCAGCACTCAGATCTTGGAGCTGACCAAGAAGCGGACGGAAGAGCAGAGTCTGCACGATGTTCTTTTTGAGCTCAACCGGACAGTTCTCAGACAGAGATCCATTTCTGGGTGAGGGCCACAAATTGTAATGCTCAGTTTTAATTGACATCGTCTTAGAGGTGGTCGTTAAATAATATTTATTATTACTGTGGTTGTGGTTTGCAGTAGTGTACAAATGTATGGGAAATAAATGCTCAAAAAACGCATTTTAAGATTTTTTTTCCCCACACTTCCCAATTCAAAACCATTCTGACAGTGTCAATCAAAAGTCAGCCTTACTGTATTTGCTGAGCATCAATATAATGAAGAAGCCAAGTGAGTTTTCATGCAAAGCTCTCAGTTGACGTCAAAATATTCCTGCAGGTTGTCTGTCGACTGCCTGGATTTCGGTCTGATCATCGACGGGGCCACGCTGTCGGCCGTCCTCAAGCCCAAGCAGGACGGCGCCGGCCACGGCAACTACCGCGAGATCTTCTTGGAGATCTGTCGCAACTGCAGCGCTGTGCTGTGCTGTCGCATGGCGCCGCTGCAGAAGGCACAGGTAAGAGATACCCAAAACCACGCCAAGGGGTCACATGGCAGGCAGTGTATTTGAGCGGGTGGAATTATTCACTTTATCAGATTGTGAAGCTGATCAAGGCCTCCAAGGAGCACCCGATTACCCTCGCTGTTGGTGATGGAGCCAATGATGTCAGCATGATTTTAGAAGCACACGTCGGCATTGGTGAGCTCATTTTGCTGCCGAACACTTATTAGACCTTAAGTTGTTGGTCAAAATATTTAGCAATTTAGGAAAATTAAATATAAACCATGTACTAAAACTTTCCAAGCATTTTTCTCTTTGTCAAAACCAATTTATATGTGATGAATATGAGTGTCTGTACTATTAAACAACTTGTTGTGTGTGAGCCGCCACAGCAGTCAGATTTGTGCCACACATGTAAAGTAAAATAAAAGTGACTTCGTTTGGCGTGTCTCTGATGTTTGCGCACAAGGCGATACTGAGCAGTGAGCAATCAAAACACGTGGGTTAAACGATTTGAAAATGGAAGCGCCCTCCTAAATTTTCATATATTTCGAGGTCAAACATGTCTATGTGGCCATTTGTTTACTCGTTTCATGCAACATGAAAATTTGTTTGCATTATTGTTGATTTCTTACGGATTTACAATAGAGTATATAAATATGTTTAAGTCACACTTGTTTGGCAGAATTATGTTGCCATGGTCAATGCTTCCAAGACTACAAGTCAACGGTTGTAAATTTAAACCTGAATTTGTGGAAGAAAATAATCTGTCTTTCATATTAATGCTTCATTTGCCTTCATCATAAATCCTACAATCTGTAATAGATTGATGTTGTTTATTGAAATAAAGATGAAAGTGCTCATTCATTAAAGAGGACCTCACTCACAATTTTTAGGGGGAAAAAATTAATTATATTATTTTCTATAATTGTTTAGCTTTATCTGGAAAGTGCCCAAAATTAATTAGGTTTGTAAAAAAATAAATAAATAAACAAAGAGCATTTGCGTCAATGTTCACTGGTTTATGTGCGTCCTCATAGGGATAATAGGCAAAGAGGGCCGTCAGGCTGCCAGGAACAGCGACTACGCCATCCCCAAGTTCAAACATTTGAAGAAAATGTTGCTGGTTCACGGCCACTACTACTACATACGCATCGCTGAGCTCGTCCAGTACTTCTTCTACAAGGTACCTGAGTTTAAACTGGCTGAGATGATCAGTGTGGGTGTTTTCCATTGCAGGCTCTGAGACATTTTTGGCAAGCCATTTCATTTTCCCTTCCCACTCAGTTGAAATGTGTCGCATCTCATGTGTACTTAAGCTGCGTATTTGAAATCTTTGCAGAATGTATGCTTCATCTTCCCGCAATTCCTGTACCAGTTTTTCTGTGGCTTCTCCCAGCAGGTAAGTGTTTAACTTGTCAAGTCAGCTCTGTTCATAGTGCACAACCACAAATTAGCCTTTAATGGCCTTGGTAATTTGCTCGTCATGTAACGACCAGATGTTATGCGCGCTTGAATTTAGCTGAGAGCTCTTTGGGTTGCTGACTCTCATCTGTGCAAAAAGTGCTCCTCCTAGTTGCATTACAAGATAAGAGACTTTCAAAAACTAAACCGTGTTGTGCTTTGTCCTACGGCAGCCTCTGTACGACACGGCCTATTTGACCTTGTATAACATCAGCTTCACGTCACTGCCCATCCTCCTATACAGTCTGGTGGAGAAGCATGTCACCATGGAGACGCTGAGACGGGAGCCCTCTTTGTACAGGTATGGGAATTCAAATACAAACGCATACAACCACAATATTTTGTCAAGTCAGAAGCTTGCAGTGTCAATTATGTAAAGACCAGTTCATTTATTTAATTCTATTTTAAATAGGAGTGTCATGTTGGATCTTATTATATCGTGCAAGCTTGAAATATTTGTCCATTTCTGATGCCACAACCTCGTTTCCCTCAGAGACATCGCCAAGAATGCCCTCCTCCGCTGGCCAGTCTTCCTGTACTGGACATGCCTGGGTGTCTTTGACGCTGTCGTCTTCTTCTTTGGTGCCTACTTCCTGTTTGACAACACCACCTTCACCAGCAATGGCCAGGTGAGCCTCTTCAAGAGCAATGATTTTTTTTGCAGAATGTGTAGAAATATTCCACGCATAAATGGTCTTTGATGTAATAAACCCTGAGAGCCAGTTGAAGAAATAAACCACCATAATTACCTTTATTATGATTGATGTGACCATATGTTGTTCATGCTGGATTCTGCACTATTTGTGATCAAGAAAGGAAAATAGTCACAATACGCATATGGACCGACGCCTGATACAAAGTGTGAAAATTAACTAATTCACGCCCGCAAAAAGGTTTGTAATTGTCCTTCGATACCACAAGATGTAGGCATAGCACCTTTTTCCCCTTTTTTTTGCCTGACTAAATTAAGATCTTTCCCCCCAGTTCAAAGATAAACAGCAGGCACAAAATGCCACCAGAGCAATATGATTATATATTGACATTGCTTTGGCTTTAGTTGAAAAACTATGAACGAGTGAGTTTTTCAGCAAATGACACAATGGGCTTCCGAGAAAAATTGTGAGTAGGTGAATTTGTGAATGTCAAACCTCGAAAATGTGGGGGCTCATTGTATACTGATACCATAATTCTTATTATACGGTTCAATACAATATAGAATAATACTGAAATTACAATTCATATTATATTGTAGTGTAGTGTAGTTGTAACTACAAAAAAGAAAATCCACAAATTAAATGAATGTTTATAAATAATATCTCTCTCTCTTTCACTCTCTCTTTTTCCTCTCTCTCTCGCTCTACTTATATATAATATAATATAATATAATATAATATAAATATATTTCAATATTATCATAAATTGTATTTGTACAAATACTGCCCTCTGCTCTAATGAAGGCCTTACCTTTTATAAATACCACTCTTTCAGGGAATAGCATAGTCATAGCAGTGTTGACTGGTGTCAAAAAGTTTGTTTTCAAATTCAAGTTAAAACATATTGTGTCATCTTTATTATTTAGATTTTGCAATAGCACAAGTTGGACAACTTGAGATTTCCATTCATTTTGACAATAGCATATCTCTCTGTATTATTAATTTGTATTTGCTTTTTGATTGCCTTTGGTCTTATTTTTCAGTTGAAACATTCATTCATTTGACTTTTTTGTCCTGATTATTTTCTCTTTTCTCCCCCCCCCGTTCTCTCTGCTTCTTCTCGTTATTTTGCACCTCTTCCTCTATCGCCTCTTCTAGCTCATGACCACCAACACGCAGATGGTAAGCCTGTCTCTCTCCCTGTCTGCGCTCACACCCTTCTTTAGTTTTCATTGTCCCATTCAGTTCCATCTTCATTTCAGTGTGTAGTTTTCTAGTGCGCCATTGTTCCATGAAACTCGTAGCTGCTTCCTCACATGATCCCTGTGTTTTGGTAGAAAATAGAATAACTCGTCAGTTTATGATACAACATTGGCTTGTCTAATGTGTCTGTTTGTGTTTGTTTGAGTCCATTCGGTTGTGGAAATAATTGTTGTCATGAGGATTGCACTGAGAAACAATATAATTTTCAATGCGAATACTAAACACCTTAAAGTTGAACACGATCCAGCCGCCTTCCAAGTTCTCATTTCAAAACACATTTTTCTATACGAAGTGAATCAACTCAACTATTGCGGTAACAAAACCTTCATTAAATGTATACATTTACATAAATTGTATTACTCACATTGTACTGAGCAGACCCTTTCCTGTGTTGCAGTCCATCTTTATTGGTTTCTCCTGTTAACAACACAATTTTCCCCTTTGCCAGCATGTGTAGTATCACAAAACATACACAGCCAAAGAAAAAGCAAACTAAAACGCACCCAAATGATAGTCAAGATGATGGTTTGAACTCACAGTTTTGCTCAACTTGTGAGACATTTTCCAGAACATTCGCACTGCAATGGAAATGATCACTTTTGGAAAGACGGGTGCCACTGTATAGATGTCAATGTAAGAAAATAATAACTCTAGCCCTAACATGAATACTAACATGACGACTAGGCCATTTCTTTAGGCTGCTACTAATCATTGCCACAAATGTGTGGGAAGAAAACATAAACTTTCAACTAATCAGTAATTGATTTATGTGCTCAATTATAAAACCAGTTGTCGTTTCCCTCCTTTTCCGTTGCAGATGTTTGGCAACTGGACCTTCGGGACTCTTGTTTTCACTGTGCTGGTGTTCACCGTGACGCTTAAGGTATTTTATGACATCACGGCTGCATTTCCATGTTCATGTTTTGCTTCTGAAAAGTGGATGATGGACTGAACATGACGGTTGAGCCTGTAGGCAAAGCTATTGACATAGACCATTTAGCGATGGATCTACAGTATATGTTGTGTTTGTTTAGCTCGCCTTGGACACGCACCATTGGACCTGGATCAATCATTTTGTCATCTGGGGCTCGCTACTTTTCTATGTGATCTTCTCTCTTCTCTGGGGTGGCATCATTTGGTAAAGTTTGATGAGCATTTTCATGCTCCAATAACAGCAACATCGATCTGCGCACCCTTGGAAAATTGATCCTCGTCCATCTCTTCCCGTTGCATAGGCCCTTCCTCAACTACCAGAGGATGTATTATGTCTTCATGCAAATGCTGTCCAGCGGACCGGCCTGGCTTAGCATTATCCTGCTTATCACGGTCAGCCTGCTTCCTGATGTCATCAAAAAGGTCCTCTGCAGGGCTATGTGTCCCACAGCTACAGAGCGTGCTCAGGTGAGAACCTTTAGAAATGGATGTTGAGTAAATGGAGTAAATTGTTTTTTCGTAGAGACTTAACAGTCGCTAATCCAGGCATGGGCAAAATATGGCTAAGGAGCTCCATGCATTTTGTCCTTTTAAAAATGTGAGAAATCCATTTATTTATTGATATACTGTACAACTCAGAACTGGTTGCTATTTCGCTGCTTTTAGTTAGCATAGACTTAGCTTCTCCCGAGCTAGCTCATCAGTGTCTTGATGGATTTTGGTTATTATCTTTATTGACAGGCTCTGTTGTTTAATGTCCCAGCATTAACGAAATACTCTGTTGTCAAAATTAGTTATTCATTTTAAAAATACCGCTTCTCTACTTAGAAACAACCTATTAATGTGTAGCTAGTTCAGGTGCTTGCTGCTAGTTAAGCTGCTTCTAATTAGCACAGCTTTCTTGCAGCTTGTTCAATAATGTCTTGGTGGCTTTTGTAAATATTTTGATTGGCAGAATATTTTTTTCTGTACTAATTTTTTTTTTGTTGCCCTTAAAATACATCTTGATGGTTTGCTAGTTCAGCTTCTAGTGTTACTGTTTATCTTTATCAAGGTATACGCTGAGCCGACTTGCTACTACCAAAAATCTATAAAGAGAAATGAATTCAGTAACTTCCTATTCCTAATTCCTCACCATAATTTTGGCCTGCTTTGAATCACACTGGATCATGAATTGGGGGCAGGGGATGAATGGAAGCACTGACAGATTCTTTTTCCTGCTCTGCTTCTTCTTTTCATCCCTAATGAACCACCATAATCACATTTCCACCCTCCGCCATCGTTTTTTTCCATTCATCTCTTTGATGCAAATTTCATTACTGTCCTCCTCCCTCCATGTCTTCCCTATCACCAATCCCACCCCGTGCACCCCCACAACCCATGGTAACCCAACAGTCCACACCTCGCCCGTGCCTTACCGTGGAGCCCTCCACCATCTTCATGCTTTCTCAGTCGTCCAGCAGAATGAGTTTCTGATTGAGCCAAACAGACGAAGGAGGAGCAAGAAGAGCAGGTGAATCTTTTAAGGCCTTAACTCCTCTATGCATGCTGGAAAAAAATTAATACTTTTTAACGTCTCCCTTCATCGCTTCACCTAACTGCAATGCAATAGGTGCAACTGATTCCTCCACCTTTCCTGCCTATTCTTGCATAATACAAGGTTTCCTAAACTTTTTTCAATTTTAAATCCCAAAATACATCACCATAACATCAACATATACTATACTTTCCCAAGAAATTGTGTACATAACTGCTTGGTGAGCTACAGCAATGTTTCCCAATCTTTGAGACGGGGCGTCCATTTTACATTTACAGAAATGGCACAGGACCGAACAAAAATACTGAAATAATGATGGTGTCATCTCAATTGATTGAAGTGTGAAATCTGAGCCTGTTTAATTGAGTCTGATCAACTTGCAGGAAACCATTACTTCGACTGTTGTTTGTATGCCAGTATATACAGGTTAGGTTTATTGTACATGCTGCCGTCTCATGGAAGAGCATTTAATTGTTCTACCTGACCTGGATCGATGAACATACCTGTATTTTTAATTCATATACGTGTTCCGACAAATTAAGTGAAATTGGATCATTTCCCACAGCACCCCTGATGGTCTCTCACGGCACACTAGGGAATCATTGATTTAACATTCTATAGATTACTCAAATCTATAGTCAATCGCAATTCGTGACCCACCCTAAATCTAAGTTGAGGAAACCTGAATAATATAATGTTCCTTTGCTCTGAAACTCTTCTGATGACTAATTGCTACCCTATTTATTTACAGGGTCTCAATTATTACTATACCCTGAAAAGAAATGTTTTGGTTTCATTCGTTTTACTCAATTCACATATGTACATTAGTTGTGAATGACTAAAATGTGTTAAACTAACATTTTAATATTTATGAACAAAGGACTAGAAAATTACATCAGTTGACCACATTTTAATAATGTGCAACCGGAAGTGAAGTACTTTTTTTTTCATTGTAGTACGTTTATCTGTGAACTTTTAAACAGGTATGAATTACTTTTTTAATGTATTTGTTGTACTTGCTTCCCACTAAATGACAGGAAATAGTTCATCGTTTAAAAAAAAGATGTTTGGCCTGCAGATGCCGCTTAATTGAGTTACAGCAGCTTGAGCAAAAAAAAAATATGATAATGATAATTTAACTAAGTTAGTTAGTCTGGGGAGAAAATTGGTTTTAGTAAATTACTTTGTTAATCAGGGCTGATACCTGATAATAAATGATATATGCAGCAGTGCACAATGATTGTTGAAAGAATTGAAAGCTTACGTGAAGAACGTTTTTGATTTAATAGCAAATGTGAACAATAATGAATTGCAAATATGACAATATTTAAAGACTCGAGCTACAGTAATACATGACTATACAGTAGTTGTAATATTTATCGGAATAAAGTGAAATAAGGAAGCTATTTATTTATAAAACACATTGGTACAAATCTGGAATGGGCCAACATATTACACATATGTAATTTGTCTCCTGAAAAGAGCTATAAACGTCTGATGCATTATTATTATTATTATTATTATTATTGTTATTACAATAGAAAAATACCAGTTGCAACACATCTCTTTCAATAAAGGAGTTTTTTTTTTCATTTTTAAGAAATGTTTTTAATCACCCACCCACATTTTAGCTAGACTGATACTTGTTAGAAAACAAAAAGTTTTTTCGCATGAGGAACAGTAATGTCATCTGGTGTTGAAAGATGGAACTGCAAGCGCGACTCCGGTTTTCATGATCAGTTGACGATACTGCATTCAACAATGATAATAAACTGACAGCTTTGTATTTTTGCAAGTTCTTACATGTATTGTATTAGTAACGCTACTTTGGCGTCGTGAAAAGCATTCAGGGAAGCAACTTTCTGAATATAACCATGCCTTCAAACATAGTCAAGTGAACGACCTAACGATGAACATAAACCATCTGGTTAACTTCCAAGTGTTTGCAATACAAGTTTTTTTTTCCTCGTAAATGATGTGATTCACATTTCAACATTCTTTGTGTCAAATAAGTATAAATAGTAAACCTCTGTATAATGCAACTAAAATCAGTAAAACTACTCACCATTTTACGACCCCTGACTTGTAATGGAGAGGTAACAGGAGGGTGAAACTCATCTGACTGTGATTTATAGGCATTGTTGGAAGTACAGCACTACATAAAATACAAGTATTTTTTGTTTTTAATTGATTAAACAAGCTGTTGTAGCAGTGAGATAATTTTTGGCTAGAGCCAAAGTCACAAAAACATCCAAAGAAAAAGTCATTCTGGAATTAGTTCTTCAGATGCTTACTGAGCTGTGAAGTCTTTAGTGGATGTCCTGCATGATGATGGTTTGAACTTATCTTCTTTTTTCTAATCTTTGACTGTGCGCTATGAACTCTTCATGATGGTGTTATGTTTGTCTCTGTAGGATCACGACAAGTTGTCACGGGACAACGTGGCCGGGCTGTCGTCCCGCCGCTCCTACAAAGGCGCAAGTGTCGACTCTTCTCAGCTGCAGCTAGGCGCCGCGGAGACGCTGTCGCTCCGCGTCTCCGACCCCCTTCCCCAAAAACTCTTGGCGCATTTGACGGAAGGGGGGAGAGCAGACTTGCGCTCCCTCAGCCCGTGCATGTTCCGGCTTTCCGGGGCGGGAATCGCCTACTACGCTCCTGGGCCAGAAACGTCAGTCTGAAGCCCAAACTTTAGTGTGAGTGTTTGCCGAATGGAGTCTCATGGAATGTGCGGGCGGCCATCTTCCTCTCAAGGGTGAGAATTCACATAACACACAAACTCATTGTGTGCACTTCTGGGCTAGGGAATACCCCTTTATAGGTAGTCTCGTCCAAACTCCTTCATGTTCATTCTTTTGCTTTTCTGACGTCTTCTGCATATTGAAAGAACAATTGGAAGATACGGTCCAGCCAGTTTGTACAATGACGTCTTTATATTATTTTGTGCCAAACTCTCTATGTATATATGTGTATGTTCACTATATGGTCTGACCAAGTAAGGGCTGTCATCAAGCTCAGCCCTTTAGGTGTGTGTGCGTATGTGTGTATGTATGCCTGCGTGCATGAAGATGCCTGCACTGTATGTTTTCTATGTGACACACCTTTGCCTTACAGGTAAACCACACAGCAGCAGGCTATGAGCCAAATATGTTAAAAATGAAAAAAAAAAGGAAGTGGTGTATTACAAAGCCTTACACACACACACTAACCGACATCCCACAGCCACCCCCCCCCACACACACACACCACCAACACCATGCACACACCCCCACATGCACACACACACACACACACATCTCATCCTATTTGAATGGGAAAAAATAAGAAAGAGGGATGTGCAGTATTGTCGCCACCCAGCCTTAATTCATACATGCCTGCTTACACTCGTTAATGTGGGACACTTATATTCACTATTCCATCTCACCTCTGTGTCCTTGCATGTCTCAACTCTTTGCATGGTTATGTGTTCCTAGGACTGAACTTTGACTTTTATTTTCCTGTACCATGTGGTCACGTGGCACTGAGGAGTATTATGGCGACACTGAAAGGATACCAACAAGCATGTTATGAAAATAAAATCATAGAATTGGAAAAAAATAAAGACAGTGGAACCTCCGTTTTTGAAAGTTTCCAAACAATTCAGTTAAAGAACGGTGTTTTCAAAGAAAAATTAACACTATTTTCCGTTTAGTAACAGTCTTGGCATGAACGTGGAACAATCCACAACAATGCAATGACTTTTTTCTCCTGTTTAGCTTTAAAATCCTAAACATAAAGATGACACATGATTTGTCTTATTATACCTTTTTTCATTAATAATTTTACTTTTGGAATATTACAACTTAATTATCATAAAATCCCAACAATTATTTTTTCATGTTTTTGTGGCCCTAATACTCCTTCAACTGCACAGGGGTGACACATGCTCTAAAAGCAACTGTCTTACTTCTGAATGATTTTGTCCTCTTTGTGTGTTATGCAAAACTAATGTCAGTCAGCTCTGAAAGAAGGCCAAGTACGTGTTGCTTTTGTTCCCCTGTCTTGTTGGCAGTCACTATTGATGAATGGATGTAACTCGACACTTGATGGTATGTTGTACTCAGCAGGAAGACTTGAATAGGCGATGTCACAATCAATCAATAGAATGTCAAACCAATTTGTCCGTCATGTTCTCCAGCCGACGATTGTAGCTCATTCCGGATCAACCTCTTTTTCCTCTCAAGAACACAGCTTATTTTTATACATGTTACCATCAACCAACCGGTATAGATTTAATAACAAAAAAACAATAGTAGTTCTTATTGTACAGATTAGATACAAGTCGAGACACGCATACAGTCTGTTTTTGATTTTGGGACTCAACATCCTGACCTCAGTGACACTCACTGTGCTGTTGCCATATTGTATTCAGACAGATTTGATGTGTGCTCCGCTTAAATACATTGTGATTTTTGTACACACTGTCAGGGTTTAGTTGTACATCATGTACTCCACATGTTCACATTTTTGTAATTTATTTTTGAAACTGCATTTTGAGGTCTCAATGTGCCAAAAACAATTTTCTTCTTTTTTTTTGGACAAAATTAGCAAATTTTGTTGTCAAAGGTTTGATGAAACTGTAATTTATCAGCTGTAACTACTAGCTACGGTGTATTGTGCACTCATCCTTTTGCCCATTGGAAAGCATGCAAAAAAGTGTTGTCTGCGGATACTTTGTGGTTGTCCAGAATCCATTTCTGCTATTTTCTTTGTATTTTTTTTTTACACCCGGCTACATGCTTAATTGTGTTTTCATAAATTTGTGTGTAGAAATTGCTAAAGAAATATCCAAATGAGGTCCAACATTTTGGTCATCTACGATGCATTTCTCCTTTATTTCTTGGCATTTGAGGAATAGTAGTTGCATTTTCACTTCCATTTCCACTCACATTGTGCTTTTATGCCCTCGTGAATTTGAAAGCATGAGAAAGAAAAAAAAAAAATCCAATACACAGTGGGATACATTGTGTTCATCTACAGTAATCTATAGTGTATGATTTTTTTTTGTTACCTTTCAACACTATGCCGTTGTTGTGTTGTCCATTAGGATGTTTTGTGCATGTTTCCTTTGCTACTTTTGTATAGCCCAGAAAAAAAAGATTATATTTTAACTGTACTAATGTGGGGTCAAGTTTACCAAAAGGGTTAGTAGAGATTTTTCAGACACACACTGCACTTTGTGGTACAGATCTATGTTCGTCCAAAATGAAGGTCTGTTGTCCGTCAGCTATGGGGGGGTTTATACTGTTCTACTTCTCTTCCTCACAAGTTATTTTTCTAAGAAGATTGTGGTGGGTGAAGTGACCAAATAACTTGAATCTGAAACTGAAACAAACTGGCCTCCGTCTCAAATGGTTGTATCTCACCAGCCTTTTTCTTGAATGTCAACACAGCTTCGACTGAAGTACATCAGCACAAGCGCAGCGGTAGTTCAAAATGCTGACATCTCCGGACATGACAAAGGTGCCAGAAGTGTGTGAGCGTGTGCGTGCGCGTGCGTGCGTGTGCTCCCAAGCGGCACGTGCACCCTTCCGTGCAGCACTGTTAGTATGATTACTATATATAACAGGTTTTGAAACGATTTTCTTAAAAACAAAAACGAGTTTAAAGGTTTTTTCTTTCTCCTCTTAACTGTTTTGCAAGCCTGTCTGTAGCAAATGAGGGATTAAAGCACTGTATTGTCATTTTGCTTGGAATAAAGAAATGGCTAAAATATCTGACTTTTTATTTTCAAATTCTGGTGAATTTCATTTGACTTTTCTACATTGTTGCCTCAGTAGATGGATGGATAGATAATGGATTACATTAAGAAGCTATTCGCTATTCATTCTGTGAATTAAATTTAATTTATAAAGCATCTTTGAAACTTGTTTTAATTGTATTTGTTTAGTTTAATTTTTGACGTTTGGATTTGTGAAAAGCTCTTATTGGCCAATATTATTAATATTTATGATTTTATTAACACATATGGCCTCATTGTTAGTGTAATAGTAGTGGCAGTATTATAGTATTTTTTTGTGATATATATTATATGGGCCAAAGTGGAGGTTTGTGTACTGTTCTTGTCAGGTGCGATCTTATGACCTGAGAAGTTAAAAACTTTTCTGAACGTAATGAAATTTTGTAGAATCGTCTCACAAATTCAGCTTTTCTTTTCCACCTACCTGGCCAATAAGATCTTGCACTACAGTTAGCAAACGCTAGCCTTTGCTGCAGAACCATCATATGTAACTTCATATTTTTTTTTTCAAATTGTATGCGGAATAACAGCCTTCAGAACAAATAGGAGCAATGAAGTTACTAGTCTTTGCAGTCTTATATCTCAATATCTTTCTCAAATCAAACCATCTCAAATAACCGATATAACAACAAGAGCATTTTAAATACAGAAAAAAAATCGTCATTGATTTGCAATTTTACAACGGGAATATGAAACCTTCCCCCAAAAACAAAACAAGCAAAAAAGAAAAGCGTCTCGTGACGTCACAAAAACGCGACTAAAGGTGCCTGCATTTTGATTGATATGATTGAACGAATTGATATTTTTCGAATTCAAACGGAATGTGTTTGAATTAAGCAAAAAAAAGGAAAAGAAGAAGTTAGAGAAGGAAACCATACACTTCATAAAGATATTCCAAGTAAAAGTTGTGTCCTCAGGTACGTATGTAGCTTATCAAACTGCTGCCATGATGACGGTTTAGTTAGACCTGTCTGTGCCTTGTTTCATCTATGTATTGACATTGCATAACACTCATGTAAATGTTTCAACAGTTATTATTTTTTAACTAAGTTGTATATGTATGTATATGTTGGCAGCGTATTATCGTCGGTTTTGGTTTAGTTTTTGGTTAGTGTCGCTATACAAGTATACATTTTGACCACGAGGTGTCACTATTGTATCACAAGTGCATGTGAGACTGCAGCAGACCTCTGCTTCTCCTCCCCCAACCATTGTCTGCACAGGTTTGCAGCATCACGCGAGTCCCTGATGTGTTCCTGCTCCAGCCCCCCCCCATCATCTCCAGCATCCTCCCTTTCCTGGCCGAGGACGTCTCCCGGCAGCCCAGGCTGTGTGAGGCGGCGTCAGCATCGCGCAAATATCCAAGGAGGCCTCCATCATCGCCTGTAACATACACTCCTACAACCTCGGAAATCCATGTTTTATCCAAGACCGCTACCAGGAATACACATCTCGGGTTAGACCCTTCTGATTCCTCTGCGTCCCCTTCTCCCTCCCACCACGATCCCCCACACCCAATAAGGCCACCGTACCACTCTCTCCGAGGAACCGTCCGATAAAAGCAGGCAAGCTGTCTCTTTTTCCCAGGAAAGCTTCTCCCTGCTGGGCTGCTGGTCTCCCGCTGCCCCTCTGGAGGATGATCCTGTGGATGAAAACAGAGGAGATGGATGTGGGGGAGCTACTGGAAAGGCTGAGGACGGTCACCAGAACTATAGGTGGGCCACAGCTACACACAACCATAGATACTAAAGAACAATTACTGTGCATGCTGGATTAAAATTCGACCCTGACAAGGTGAAACAAAACATTTTATTAATGAGATCGGATGGAATCGTTAGTACTTGGAAATATGACATCATGACCTACATTTTATTACCTGTTGGAAGAAAGCAATGCACTGTGTAGAGTCAAAACGTGTCGATACAATCTGAATTATAATCAGGTGATCTAATGCTTGTTTTAATTTTACAATTACAAACCTTAACAGATTCTTATCTGCATTCACCCATCATTCTCAACATTAGGTAAACCTGCACTGTCATGAGGTCCATTAAAGGAGCTACAGCAACAATTCTGCCTTAACAACAATAATAATACTTGGGTGCCATTGTCAGGGATTTACTAATCAGGATTAATCTTCATTGAATGTATTACTTGGTATCGTTATAAATTGTATGTGTGAGGGATTGTATTTTACTACGTGTATTATAACTAATTTACTTTGTACCATTTATGGCCAATATTTGCTTCCAAGTGATACAATACTCTTCATCATAACTGTCATTATCGCCTGAAACAAATGCTACTGATAGATTTTCTAATGCGTAACAAAATCCAGTGCCTAATTACAGAGGATTATTTGTTAGATTAGTGTGGCGTTTTCTGCAAATGATAGCAACACTGAATACCAAGACACCTCCTCCCTGTTTACATTGGCCCTGATCCATGACAAATAGCGCACAAAAAAGCATACAGTACGGGCAGATGAGAAGTACCTGTTTTAAAACAGGTCAAGCATAAAATAATTAGTAGAAGCCAATTGTTTAATGAGATCAGCGAAGCAAAAACAAGTCCTGATGGTGCACATAACCAGCAGCAAGCCTCCTCTTCCTCAGCACCACACATGATCAAGATCTACTAACAGTGAGTGGACAGACTGCATTTGAGAAATTCTGTTCACTTATACTGCTTATATTGAATGTATTTGCCCGGAGTTTATAAGAGGTCTCCTTGATGGGGGTTTATTTGCTTTTTGAATTGAATTGAATTCTCTGGTAGGCAGTATATGGCCCTCTTGCTATAGGTTCCCAACCCCTGCCTTACATGCTGGCAGTCGTCGTTAAAGACAATGATGATGGGGATGTGCAGTGGCTTGATAGCCATTGCAGAAGAATACAAGCTAACGATGATCTCACAAGACAGGAGAGCGCATGAGACTTCGCCCACAAAGATTCTGGGAAGTCAGAAGAATTTAGTCATGTCTAAACTGAAAAGGAAGTTTAATAATACCCTGCTCATCTCGGTTTTTCTCATCTGCTTCCCAATTAAGAGGTCCTGGGTTACAATCTCAGATCAGACATTTTCTGAGGTTTCCTTCCACATTCCCAAAGCATGCACGATAGGTACAATGAAGATTATAAAATATCCGTAGATGTGAATCTGAGGATGAATCTGACATGCAAAGGGTTGTGTCGGGGTGCCGCAGTCATACACCTGAGAGGAGGCATCTTTGCCGTGGGATTATAGGATTTACACACAGAGACTGTCCAATCTCTGTTTTTGCCCTGATGCTATTTCTGAAGGCAGACTACGTGTTAGATTAAAATTTACCACTCCTACCCCACCAAACATTCCACCTCACTACCATTTACCTCCCTACCTGTGTCACCCTTGTGATCATTATCCATCTATCCATTTCCTATTGCACTTGTCCTCGTCAGGTTGCAGGTGAGCTGGATTATATGGGTCCTATTTTCATAGACGGGTGCATTTTCGCGCCAGTCTAGTTTACCGTGTTAGAGAATTTGGCAGACTATGTTACGCCTCACCGGACGTGGGTGTTTTCTATTGCGCATCCCACCTGACCACCTGACAATTTGCTAACAGAAAGTAGACTAGACTTTAGACTAAGTGAAACCAGGTCCAAATTGTGGCGTATGTTGTGGAATGCGATTTTGGTGGATTTGATTGACGTTCATGCAGACAGATTCTGCACTCCGCTGATATGTGTGGTGGATGTCGTCGGATTTCATTCATAAATACAGTGATCATGAATTATCGTAAATATATATTTTAAAAGCATCACCTCACCCCGGCACAATTGGTGTGTATGTGTTGGGGTTTCGCTGATGCACTGTCGGGGTTGAAGGCGGTCTCCAAGTGCCCACGTCTCAGCGGCCAACTTTACATCATCCGCAAGTGGAGATCTTGCACTTCCTTATCATTGTACAATTCACTAGAAACCAAGTTGGCTGAGTTCAGTCCCACAATAGTACAAACACTCATTTCTAACTTCCCCAGCTACGGAAATACCAAAAGAAAGAAAAATCCACCTATGCATACAGTTTGACTGCACTTGGCACAAAACCTGTTCGGGCATGAAAATAGAGCCCTTTGACTTGTGATACATGTACTGGTTGTCCAGGACAGATTCAGGCAAACAACCAGGCATATTCACTTTCACATTGATGAACAATTAAGAGTCTTCCATGAGCCTAACATGATTGTTTTTGGACTGAGGGCAGAAGCTGAAGTATCAATTAAAAAAAAGGAGCTGAGATTTGAACCCCAAACCTTAGAATGGTGAGGCAGATATGCTGACCACTCTGGGTCGCTCTGCTGCTAGTGATCAATTTTTGAATCGTTATTCATTTCCAAGCAGTCCCCGGCAGAGGCTGTTTCTCAGAACTTATCATAAAAAAAAAAAAAAAAACATTTCCTGGGCTACTAATGGCCCGTTTGACCTACTTTCAGGTGATTTGGAGAGATACCAATTTCAGTGAGCCTTTCTTGCAGGCATGTGTGCATACTCAGGCATCGTGCTTTCTTATTAGCTGTGTCACAAGCATGACACTTTGACTGTTGTTTTTGGATATGCTGGCTTGTTTCCCATTCACAGTCGGAGATCATGGTACTAAGCAAACTATTGCCTGACTTTAGTTCACCGGCGTTGAGCACACAACACCAGCAGATTTACACACAACAAACAATGTCCAACTTTGCGTGTTCGCTCCCTCCCCTTCCATGACAAATATTGGTTCACACAACAGCACAAGCAAACATCAGTGTTTTTAAACTTTAAAGCTGGTTTCTCGGCCTTGGTTGTAGAGTACTGGAAATGAGTTGGAGATATCTGGTAAAACGGGGTGTGGGGAAAGCAAAGGCAGATTAGTAGAGGAGTGGAAGAATATAATTAGCCCAGCCAACAGAAGGGGATTTGTGCTCCACCGGCTGCCGGCTTCTTCCAGCAGGGAAACCTATGCGGCTGTCAATAGTTACTCTTGCGATGAGGTATGTGAGTCCGCCAGAGTACGTGTGTGTTCGTGCAGAGCACAGCAGCGCAAGGTCTATTCTTGCCTATGGCGTGACCGTATGCTGACATTGTGCAGTGCAGTGACTCAGCTCTTTCGACCTGCCATCTTTGCATTAACTCCCCGATGTGGATCTGCCGAAAAAGCCGGACTTGTGAGGCGAGCACCATGGAGGTCTCGCCATCGCTGGATGCGTGCACATCAGTCTAATTCTTTACGATCCCAGAAGTGAACCGAGCTGGATCCTTCCCATGCTTGCTCCGGAAGTTTGTGCGTGAGTTTGAAACTATCTGTCAACTCCAAATGTCTCTGCACGAATTCTTGCGGGAGGGCGGCGAGGCGTCGTACCGGATCATGAACCGGCTCAGCCTTCTGATCCAGAACTTGGACATCTCGGGACTGGGCTCTTCTTTCCCTTTCAGTCCGGCCAGCCGTAAAAATTCCTGGAGAGAGTGGGATGGTAAGAGAAGAGGATACTTTTTGTGTACTTACAATCCTTAGTGGTACTGATGGTGATCATGGCTGGTTTCTGTAAATCTTTCTGGAAATAATGTGTGTTTGTTTAGGTACTCGTGCTGGTTTAATTTTCAGGATTGTCTGTATGGCACAATAGACAACAAAAGTATTTTTATGATACTTAAGAGTTGATTTGTCTTGATCCAGCACTAAAAGCCCAAAGCAAGATGTTATGCTTGTTGGTTATTGGTTCATTGTTTAGTTGTCAGTATTATGGGAAATGTCTCCTAAATGATAATTAATCATAATCTATCTCATGTTTTGATCATCAGTTTGTTCACATATTAGCTCAATTGTAGGATTACGCCAAAAAGTGATTTGATTTGATTGCCATTATGTTTGTTTGACTTTTGGGGATGACACAAAATTATGAAGGGGGATGTGAGGTTTTCAATAGCATTTGCTCGTTATTCTGTTAAAGCAATCTTTTTTTGGTTTATTAGTTTGTTAGTAGGATTATGTACAAAAGTGAGAGACCAGATGCAATGTTGTGAATACCAATAGTTAGTTATTTTAATAAGTTTAAATGCCCAGAAAATTAGGTATGGCTTTGACTGCTAACTGCCGTTAGAATTGGGCAAACGCAACAAAACTGTTTTCTTAAAAAAATTGTAGAGCATTGGTGCCATTACAGTCCGCTTGCATTGGGGCCAGTATCAGTAAGGACTGTATTGTCACATCATGATGATTAGTATCCCGTTTTTGTGGAACGTTTTGTACATTTTTTGTTGGTGAGTTTTTTGTGGGGTTTGAAAAAGTCTGAGTAGCTTGACACATTCTGAATTAGTTAAACATCAGTCTTGTTTGAACTTAATATGCTGTTTGGAGATTTGCCTAATTTTCTCAGAATTCACATTCCGTACTCATGCCATCGGTCTGTGAAATTGCTGTGCAAGTCATTCTTTTCTCATTTCTCTTACTGTATTTCGGCGTCCTTTTCTCCTCACCCAGCCTGTCTGTATGCACCACAGTGTGCGTGTGTGTGCGTGCGTGTGTCTGTGTGTGTGGGAGGGTGAGGGGGGTGGGGGGGGGATAAATCCAAGCCTGTGCTGCATCAACAAACGCTACCAGCATACAAATCCAAGCAGCTGCACAGCACTTATTGCCATCATTTGTGTTTTAGCTGCAAGCACAGAAGCTGCTTCGAAGGCGAGGGAAATCTTGGTGTTGTATTGGGCTCAGTTTTTCCACTTTGAGACCTCCCGCGGTCCATGCAAGACAGAGGGAGGAAAGAATGGTGAGGAAAACCAAGAGGAATGCTTCTAAATGGGGAAATGCGATTCCAATGGTTACCCTTAAGCGACGTGAGTGAAAGAAATGCTGGCGTTTTGCTTGTGATTTTATAAGCTACTTGTCTATAGGTTCTAGTACAAAATGAAATTATGCTGCTATGTTCTGTTCAAGGTCATTCTTAAATATTTATGGGAAAATACAGTTGTCTCCTAATTTAAGGAATGTCTAAAAGAAATATTTTCTACTGGGGTGGACTTTTTTTTTTTTTTTAATCATCCTAAGAAGTGGGTAATCGTCATGAATGATGGAAATTACCTTCACTGGCTTAGTATGATTCCAATTCCAATGTTTTTTTAATGTGTTTTATAAATAAGTTTGAGTTGCAAGTTGAGTGTCTAAAAGACTAAGCCATGCAAGTCTGTTTTGATATGGATCCTATGACAGCTTCATTATTATTTGGATAGCTTTGGCAAATGTAAAGCTAATATGTAATTAACGGTCACTTTAAGCTATTCCAACAGACATTGTGAGAACTTTGACGATTTTGACACTATCGTTGTTACTATGCGTTTACTTGCCGACTGGAAGTTAACATGCCACCGTACACAAAATATGGAAGTGCTTTGTGTATGAGGTCCATTGTTTCCATGAATATGCAGTTTTGGAGCCTGAAAACTTGAAAAATAAAGGCCCTGTTTAACTGGTGTCACTTAAGCAATTCGGTCACACGGCAATGGATTTTTGGAGCCTGAAATCCAAATGTCCAAATATTTTTAATGGGGTCCATTCCATGCCAAGAAATATGAAGACGTGTGTCAGGGTCCGATTGAATTTCAACTTATTGTCTTTATCGTCTTTTAGTGAATCATTGACCATCACAGACAAACCTGTGGTTTATGCGCTTTATTGACCAACTCAGTGTTTGCTTTGGTGTTTACGTACTCAATGTTTATTGTACTCAACCCGATGTGTGCGGTGCGTTCACTGGGTAAACAAAACCCCCATCGACACACACATACACGCATCAAGACACATATTTTTAATGTAATAAACAGGCCTTGTTCAAACTTTCCAGCTGACTTTGGAGTGCACGGTATCTATACAAGTCACTGAGCTTTACTTGTTACATTGCAGGCATGTAACAGTGCTTTTCTTTGAGTGTGCCTTTCGAATTGGGACTCTATCTAAGAGTTAGTAATAATGGAATCTTTTCAGTGGGGTAAACAAGACCGACGGCTTTGAATGGTCAGAGTCTTTGAATGGTTAAAGGGTGGTTCAAACTGCGTTTAAATGGGCTTGTCAGAATGGAGGCTTTGTAATTTTAGGTCCACATCCCCTGAGATAATGCAGCCAAGTGGAACAGTGTACACTGACCACCTGACCATGTTCCTTCATCAAATGTGTGCACTCGAACATAACAGAACCATACAAATAGTACTTTTTGCCTAGTGTAGATGAACATCAATTCACGTTTTGCTTAACAAGGCCAATAATTCATTTGTTCTCCTTCAATATTTCGAGATCATGTTTGATTATGTAACTAATATTGTGGACAGTGAGAGTGAATTGTCAGTGAGCTGACAATACCCAGATACCCGTTATCTGGGCGGAAGGGAGGGTTAGAGTGGTACAAGGTAGCTTTTGTCTGCTGTAGGGAAGGTAACCTGAGGTAGGACTGGGAAGTGCACACAGCTATAGTAGGGGAGGGGAGGGCGTTCGAATGAGAGGCTACCTGTTGTGATGACTGGAACAAGTGCAGCCGCCCAAGAGCAGTCAACCAGCCTGGAACAGAAGGATGGAAGCAGAGAACGTGTCGGATTCAGGCTCCTTTGTGGATGTTGAGTTGGACTTTGGTTTTTGCGCTGGAGTAGACTCGGAGCTGCAGAGTACTGTGGGACTGGAGATAGACTTGGTTGAGCAAGTGAAGAGAAAAGAGCGGGACAGTGCTAATGAGCAGAAACGACTAGAAAGTAAAATGGAGGTTGATTCAGGATTACTACAGGACGAGGCAGAAAGACAACCTAAGAGTCATAAAGTGGACCATTGGAGTGGATCTCTGCATGTGTGTTTGCAGCCTATAGAAGTGAGCTGGTATCATGTCCGCATCTCCCTGGAGGAGGTTGAAAAGTACCACAGGTTTTCTCGCTACTGCCACTGGTTGTGTGGTAGGTGTTTGATATCGTCTCCTTGTGTTGTCAGTACATCACGCTGACTTCTTCATTCGGTAAACCTGCACAATCTAATGACATCCATTATCAAAGATGGATTAAAATAAAAGTTGAGACCTCCGATAAAGCTGCTGTGTTAGAATTAATATAATATTTTTCTGATATTTTTATATTTCAAAAAACTGGGCAAAACCTTTGCAATCATGAAAGCTTTATTAATTGTAAAGACAATGCTTTAAATAACATTTTAATATCTGTAAGTTTCATACAAGGTGTAAAAATAAGCTAACATTATTGATGGTTACATTAGCCAGTTGGGACAATGCTGCTTTGAATTCGGGTCGCTTAACATCTTCTGTGGTGGCTGCTCCTTTTTTTGGAAAAACATCCCCCAAGTCTGAACATTCTTCTGACCTTTCTTTTGAGGGATGCTGATGAATGACGTCATGCATGTTAATTTGAACTCCAAGGTTTAGTGCAACTTTAGAAACATATATTTTCTGAAAATATCGGTAGCATTTGTAATTAAATTAAACATTTGTAAACAATAGTCTTGTATTGGATGTCAGATTAGATTGTGCAGGTGTACCTGATATTGTGTTCCGTGAGGCAACAAATAAATCTCTTGAGTCCATAACTATTTTCCTCTTCATCGCAAATAACCCTCCGTGATCACTTAAATAAAACCGTAAACCTGCTCCTCATAAACAGTATTCTATATAAGTAGTATAATGTGTGTTTTCCTAATTAGCTTGTTGGCAGCCCTCTTCCTCAATGTGCATGACTGCACGTGCATAATTTCAACTTTTTTGCCCTCCCCCCCCATCTCTTTGCATTTGATGTCCAGTTTTGGTCTTCCTGTTGTTTCCTCTTCCATTCTGACCATTATACTGGGGACACAATTTTTTTGTTGTCGGTTTACATCAGACAGCGGTTTTTAACTTGTTTTTGAGACTGATCACAGTTTTTCCTCTTTCACATCAACCTTTTGAGGTATAGGATCAACATCTGAAATGAATATTTATGTAAATAAAACACTAAAATGGAATAGTTACAATCTTTGAAAACTCAAAAAACAGGATAAATAGAATTTACAACGGTATGCCCATGGTTCCAGGGTTAAGCGAAAAGCCAGCACTAATTCTCTTAATTCCTACTACGCTTGCTTTCTGTTTACAGATATTGATAGCGCTGACCGCTTGGGAGCTGCACACACCTCTCACCATACTGTTTCAATTGTGTTGCCTCATAGCTGTCGATGAGTCCAATCATAATCCAGCTCTTCTTACTACAGCTAATCAGTGGAATTTTGCTTATCTGGAAGGTAAACTATGGAGAAAAATGACTGCAGTTTTGTAATCAGCATGCCAATTTTTGTTTTAATCAAAGTGGACACTGTCATACCCTTTCTTATATTCAAATGCATTTGGTCTACTGAGCATCAGGTAGCTGTATGAATTTGGCACCTGTTGAAAGTGTGTCAGTAGTGGCTGGCGGTCCAGGAGTGCGACTGTGACCCACTAACGTTTGACTCGTCTCTCTCCAACAAACGTGAGAAGGACGCTAATCCCCGCCATTAAGCCCGTTAAAGAACATTAGCCCCTCAAACAGCAGCTGGTGTGTATGCATGCGTCTTTAAGTGTTTCAGTGCCAGTGTGAAATGATAGTGGCTTGTTTTAGAGGGAAATGCCAACTTGTATTAATGGTATTTTTATTACCGATTGCATGTAGAGTACTTTGTTTCAGCGGCTTGGTTTTTGTTTCCTGGGTCATGTGACCTGTAAAAAAAAAAAAAGTTGAATTGTTCTCATACACGCTACAGTCACTGGGCACTTCATTTACAACACTTGCACAGTCTAAAGATATCTAATGAAATGATTCTGCCCTTACAAAGATAATAACGCTACTTTTGATTGATTGGTGCATGTCTAGTATTGGATCCCTCTAACCTTAGACACAGGTGCTTAATGAACACAGGTGTTATTGACAAAATGTGGACGCTTGAGTCAACTTATGGAGTCTTTGTGATATCACTGATACTTAGGGAGGAGAAAAGTTGAAAAAAAGGAGATCTGAAACCCGATACGCCCAACATAGTAGAGTGGTTTCACTTGTAACGTAATGTTGGGTTGGCTAGTTCCCATTCTAAAGGCAAGTTGTTTCTTGGTTGAATAATACTGGGTGAGAGGAGCACATTCAAATCAATTATTATCATTTGTTATTACAGGTACTGAACACATGATCTCATTTGATGTATAAACATAACATACGTAAATAAACAGAGAGAGAACTGATATTGTGAACAAAAAAAAAAAAGAGTTGTAAAGAAGCAATTTTCTACATTAGTAACATTCTAATTTTCGAGAACTTGACAGCCACAACATTTAAATTTATAAATGATGATACTGGAGTCAAGTAAATGTGAAAAATGACATACATTAAATGGAGGCTTTTTTTTTTAGACAAAGCGGTGTGGGTGTGGGTTTGGATTTGATGTGTGGGAGTTGCCGGGGGCCAAGGTGTTGTCTGACTGACTGAGTGCATGAGCAGTGTGTGCTGGGCCTATGAGCAGCCCACAGATGTCCCATCGCCTCGGGCAACAAGTGACCATTATCATCCATGAGGCCGCCCTGCTTTATACCAAGTTACAAACATCAGAGCCGAGGACGTTTGTCTTGTCTCATTTCCACGTCCACTGCTGGTTTGTTCACTGCGTGTACGCCCTCGCCGGAGGTTACAATAGAAGGAAAAAGGAAATGGAAGCTGTTCCTCAAATGTCTGTTCTGAATCAATAACTGTTAATCTCTTTTCATGGAAGGCAATCAATAACAGGACAGACTTTCTCAGGTTAGACATGGAAGGTAAATTTGGCAATGTGAACTGTTCAACCTTAAAGCAACAATATGTACAGATTTGTTTCTGTGCTTGTCATAGTGACCACCAAATTACCTGGTTAAATAATTATGTTAAATAGCACCCATTTAACATAATCTCACGGCACACACCACATAACAAAAATGTCACAAAAAGTCTGTGTTAAAATAATGATGACCTCATCTTAATTTACTCACAAAGGTACCTACTCACTGTGGAATCTTGTCCTGTTTTATAAAACACAGAGCTGGAGAAAGTCATGATTTAGTTCTGCCATCTAATGGATATCATTCAATTGTTCTGCCTTTCGCTATACGTTCACCACATGTCACCCAAGTTTGGGAATCACTGGTCTAGAATATGCAAGGACACTTGACACAAATTACTTTCTTTAAAGTCAAAATGGCTGCTGTGGTAAAGATCTTACTGATACTATTGTTAATTAATTTATATTGTTTTATACATTCAGGTTGCCGGCAGCTCATTAAAGCGTTTGAAAATCCTACATTTGGTTTGACTTTAGTCATCAATTATTTTTAAAATGGAAAATTCACATCCTTTTGTTAAGTGCCGATAAGATTATTCTAAGTAGTTTGCATGAATGCCCCATATTCCTTCCTTTGAGCTGCAATTTCTAAATGGGTTTATACTTGAATTATATAGAATATCTAAAATACGCATGGAATCCTTTCTTAAAACATGCGTGCATTGTGAGTACATACGATTGCAGCCTGTAAATATTTCATCGTCAAAATGTCATTATGATTATAGTATCTTGGTTGATTACAAAAATTAGAGCGAGTTATGATGGTTCAATTTCGAACATTTGCTTTAGTAACCTTATCAGGCTGAGTGTTAAATTTACATTGGGTCAACTCAAGGGTGACCTTCGTGGTCATCGTAACCAAACCCCTTCACCAATGGAACCGTCGTAAGGGCCATTTTCTTGATGCAACACTCACAAGGCCCCCCCCCCCCAACCAGCTCCTCTGGTTTGACCACAAATCATTAGGCTATTGATCTGTTTGCATCTGCTTGTGCTCTCTGTTCCAAACTGAGCCCCGGCCAGTTTTCATCCCACAAACACCAAATAAGATTAGACATGGTCTCCGTCAGTGTAATTTATAATACTGTAATAGGTTGTGTCTTAAAGCCGTCGACAGATGGCAAATAAAGAAAGGAGATTATTGCTCTCTTTTTTTCTCTTTTTTAATTGCATTTCTTTGTGTCTTCCCTCCAGATGAGATCATGCAATTGGACAGCAGCCCTCTCCGAGCTGCTGACATCACTCCTGAACTCAGGAGGCAGTTCGCTTTTCTTTCAGGTGACTCATTCGTTCCTCGTTATGTGCATATCTGGTACTTCAAACTGCCTTTTCTCCTTTTATGAATGCAATTTTCACCTCAATGCATCAATTGCTTTTGTTTTGCTACCGTATCCATAGCCAAGATCACAGTCCAATGAAAAAATATCCATCCAGACTACACCCTGGACTGGTCGCAGTCAATTATAAAGCACATTTAGAGACAAGCTATCATTCTCACTCATATTCAAAACATGACTAGGCATGCTACTCACAGAGCAACGTGTAATTTAAGTGGACTATTGAGAAAAAATGTATAGATATTAATTGTTTACAAAGTCAAATATTGTATGCTGAATCCATTTTTTTATGTAAATACTTGAGGTCATGGAGGTTTTATTTGTGACTGTTCTCCGGGTTACATATTTCAACACATTTTCTCTCTTCTCTTTGCACATCAGTGATGGCTGCAGTTTTCCAGTGTAACGCATGCGTCAGCTTTTTTTTTTTTTTTTTTGCATTTGCATATTTCCTGTGACCTATTTTTTGCTTGGCAGTTATTTGCCATACAAATGTCAACGCTTCGTCTCCTTCCTCATCTCTTTCAGACAGTGCAGTACTTTTTTGTCATTTATTCAGATATAATGCATGCACACTCATATGCAACATTTGTATTTTGAGGCAAATGATTTCTATACCTACAAGGCTTTTCAAAGCCCCCGTGGTGACCTTGAGGCAGCAGCAGTGTTGGGAACCATTTTACAGACTTGATTAGAACCATGACCACACGCTTGCTGTTGCCGTAGCGACGGGAAAAAAGAATGAGCAAGACGACGGCTTGATATTCCGGGCACTGGCGCTGACAGAGCAACTCTTAAACACAGGCAGTGAGACAGCGTGCCAAAAAGAAGTATGATTGTCATTGTCATCACACAGCAATATTCATTATTAATCTGGTATAGAAAAGGAACAAAGCAAACAATTAAAATGTACAATCAATTTTGAGATGTGTCACTGAACTGGGCTGCAGCCTACTGCAAATACATGATACATTGTGGTGTCTGATGTTAAAACCGGAATTCGTGTCACGTGACCACGATTATGTGACACCCACCAGAAATGTTTATATTAATATAAAAAAAAATATGAATGCAATATTTGAAGTCATTGTCACAAGTAGCTGACAAGCTATAAAAGCAACTCAAACAAACTTATCTCACATAATAAATCAACAACTAACGTACTTTTGTGTGTACTATACTTACCTTACGGAACATGTCTTTGCTCTTGCACAGGAGGTAGAGGAGATAACGGCAGCCCAATCATCGTGTTCCCAGAATTCCCATCCTTCGGCGAGATCACGGACAGGGAGTTTCACAATGTGCTCACCTACCTGACAAGTGTACCCAGGTGAGGTCGCTTGCCATCTCGCTGTCACATTATTGGAATTAAAATTATTGTACAAACAGGTAAGTCCTACTACAGAGTTGGGTGCTGTCATTGTATTACCACGCTGTTTAAACTCTTGCATACACACGGGTGACAACGACCGCATTGCATCACTTGACCGATGTCAGACCCGTCAGCAGAGCCCAGCCATAAGGGGGGGCACATGAAATGCATGGAGGGGGCTTAATTATTATGACGACCCTAGGGATAGCACGTTATTCGCATAGCACTGCTGCTTTGACACCAACCTTTGCAACAACTGAAAGCAAGAATTATCATAGCTGTGACAAAAAAAACTATTTAAAAAAAATACTGTGACTAATTAGGGGGTAAGGTTTAAAAAAAAAAAAAATGCAACTAGTATCAAGTATGCTGTTACCCGGAAACAAAAAAGCGGAAAAAAACCCATTACTGAATAGGCATTCTCTTATTCTTGCTCTTAACTGGGCTGCAACTCTTCCAGTAGACCTCAATGCTGCCCGGCATGTAACAACATAATGTGTCATTACACCGACGGTCTCCGACTTTCAATTCAAACTCACTGTCTACTGTAAACACCCACAAAAAAGGATCATCTGCAAGTCCTGCTGTGTTGCATAGCAAGGAAAAAAATGGTCATGAGGCCTGCATTCATCAGTCATAATCCAGGGTTCTTATCAGTCTTCTGCAGGGTGTCATACACTGGGGGACTGGATGAGGTGAGGGGGGAGGGGTAATTGTGTAAGACCACCAGAATCAAACATTCCTCCATTTACACCCTATTATTCAATCATTTAAGTCGTTAATTGCATTTGAGTTTGTTGTATTATTCTACATTGAGTTAAACAGTTGATTGTTTCGTTTGAAAGGTTCTGGGGTGTGATGAGCCTCAGGGCTTTCTAAAGATGAACAGAGTCACATGTTGTCTTCCTCTCGGGCGACCTCTGTCTGACGTGTATTGTGACTTGAAGCATTTCTTGCTCGTTCAAAGAATGATCAGTGCATCAGCTAATGAAGAATTATGTTTGTGCCATGTAATTAATATCCAAATGTACACAATGACTCAAGAAAGAGACGTGCTGGATTGAAAAAAAAAATAGTTACAACTTTTAAATTAAAATGTAACTCATGTTTTTATTTTGTAGTCCCATTTGTTTCTCTTTATTTTTAATGTATTTACCCTGGTTTTAGTCTGTTATTTGCATACCAATACAGAAACTGAATAAAAAAAATCTAAAGTGTCAGTATTCAGTACTGCATCATACCAAGAGGCAAGAGATGTTTCATTGTTTTTTTTCTTACCTTATATACATACTGTAGAGTGGCAAAATATTTCCAACAACTCTGATGTAGTATACACCACAATTATTTTCACAAATTGAGTGTCAATCAGAAGTGAGAATTATTATTCATTTTTAGATAAGTACCCAAGGTTGAAGCCAGTGTGTGTATATACTGTCGCTTGAAAGAGAATTCTATGACTAGATAAACATAAAACCTTGTTTACAAGGGCCTCTTGGACCACCCTTCCCCCTCATGTCTATGTAGAGCCCCTCTCTGGCTACGGGAGCTACTCTTTACTTTGTAGCACCCTTTGTGATAGGCTCATGTTCTGGCAGCCTCCATCACTTACTGGATGGCTGTTGGATGGGGGCGGGGCTTAGGCTGAGCACATGATGCTACAGTACCTTTGCAACCAATCCAGCTCTACTGCATCTTTTTAGCTTTGAAGCTGCTCATTTATTCGACTGCTTAGTGCAATGAGCAGATGTACATAGATTTCTGTTTGTGTTACTCTCAATGCATGCTGGTAGGATGTGAGTGACTTTATGAAGTGCCCAGCAGAGAGGCCACCCATGGTGGAGGGTGGGCGCAGGGGTTTAGGCGCCCCTGCCTGAGAAGATAAGAGCCACACAATAACACAACGTGGCTTCATCACTTGTCTCATAAAGGAAAACTGTGCGCTTGCTGCTTTTTTTATCGGAACTATTTTTGCAGTTGAGTTTCTACTCTTAATGGATTTTTCCTCACTGTGTGTGCACCAGCTTGCCATCAACGGACGTGGGCTTCATCCTCGTCATCGATCGTCGGCAGGACCGATGGGCGGCCGTCAAAGGGACCTTGCTTCGGATTGCGGTGAGTTCACTCAGCTGGTGGCTTCTTTGTTTTGTGAATGTCTGCACCTGCCTCTGTGAGACAGACGTTCTGCTTACCAATTCAGCAGGAGTCCATTTGTGTCCCTCAGGGTGCCATTTACTCATGTAAACCGGAGGGTTAAATATTGGACACTTTTTTTTACCTTTTCTAGTACAAAAAAAGGAAGATGTGTTTTCAAGCCGTGAAATTATAAAAGAAACAAAAGTAGCACCTGTGGTGCCTCAAATTGGAATTTGAATTGTCACACTTAAACAACTCAAACAAACCTCTGCATGTGCTATTTCATGAGCCTTAAACTCAGTGAACAGCTAAAGGATTAACTCCACTAGGGTGAAATGTGATGATAGCCATAGAACTGGTAATGGAACCAGTTATGACACATCCCATCTACTCAGTACAATATGACTAAAGTAACAATAACACTGAAGGCATGTACACGAAAAAAACCAGCGCGTTTTGGCTTTATGTGAAGTGATAGCATTGTCATAGTGGGCTGGCACAGATCATCAGAATTACTGATTACATCCAAACCTGCGATAGATCATTTCTATTGTTTCCTCTGGGGTGGAAAATGGATCATGTCTTAACCAATCAGAAGTTGACAAAAAATGTATTCCGTCTAAACCAATCAGCCCTTGACCAGCGCTTTGGAATGGATTGTGTTCAAACCAACAATGTATGATTTAGCTAAAGGTAGTCAAATTGTTTCCTTCCGTTTTCACTTCCTCTGACTTATTGCCACTGGATGATGAATTGAATTATGTCTTTGAAGAGCAATGATATCAGAAAGTGACATCATCCTAATAATAAGAGCTTTATCTGAGCTTCAGTCTTGGCCCGCTGGCTATCGCAGCTACAGCGATTGCACCTCTCACTGGTTCAAAATGTTCAGATAGCAGTGTTTTTATTTCAGGTTGAATCAATCCATTTTGGAACTAAGGAGGGAAGGGAGGGTTTAATAAAAGATGAAACCGGAAGTGATCATTTACCACCAAAGCTGCTCTGAAGACACTGATCGAGGATGTTTGCTTTTTTTTAAATTAAATCAGCTTTATTTGTTCCACGCGGCTGGTGATGACGGGCTTCCCGTCTTGTTTACAATAATGGCCTGTCTCAAGTGATGTATGCTGGTGTTAATATATGAAAGTTGTTGTAATTCAGTCAGGTCTGCTCCCCACTAAGTGCCAAACTCGTTAGGTGGCCCTCTCATCACATCTGGAAATTAAGCATTATTGTTTTTGTCATGGGAGATTTTTGATGCAACTCATTTCATTGAATCTTGTCCTCTCCATCACCCAGGGCTCATTCCCTGCAAACCTCCAGCTGGTTCTGGTCCTGAGGCCCACCACTCTCCTTCAACGCACACTCTCCGACATCCTCTTCAAGTTCAACAAGGATGACTTTAAAATGAAAGTGCCGGTATGCGTCAAGTCTTTTGCCTTTTGTTACCTATTTCCTATTGGCGAATGTACTGCATGTGTAAGCTGTGTCAAGGTCACATTTTGTGCTTCTGATCCAGGTAATCATGCTCAGCTCGGTGAGTGAGCTTCACTCCTACATTGACCACACACAGCTGAGCCAGGACCTCGGGGGAACGCAGGCGTACTGTCACGAGAAGTGGATCACACACCGCACCGTATGCGCATGCATCAACACACTTTTTATGTCACAATAAACATTTGAAGCATGCAAATTTCCGATATTGCTTTTGCGTTTGTCGACTGTGAAATCTCTCCATCCCCTGCGATGTTACGTTTTGCTCCCTTGACTATTAAAGCAATTCTGGATATGGACTTTTGACTATTATAACACTAATATCGCATGAGCATATGCGCTATGAACTCCTCTGGAAGATAAAATTATAATTATGGTCCTATGGTAATGTTCAATTTAAATGGCTGCCAAATGTAAATGACGTTACAAGTTTCTTACTCTTATTCTCATAGAATCTTTTCGCTAATATGGTGTATATGTCCTACAGCCAATAACAAACTATCAAAGGTTTATCATAATGTATTTAATGTGTCGATTTTCATCATGTGGAAAATTACCTACATACGTCAAATATCTGACATTTATTTTACAATTTTACAAACTGGAGAATAAAATCCAACTGAGATTAAAAGCCTCTTTTCCAAGAGCATCCTGCTCTGGACAACCAGCAGTAGGCTGCATAGAACAGACATAGATATAAGCCAGAGTTGGAAAAAATACTCACATGCTGCACTTGAGTAGAAATGTAATTACTTGTTTAAAACACTGATAATACTCAAAAATACAAATTCGAATGATTACTCGACTAAAATTACTAAAGTACAACCTCTGAAATGTACTGTTTTGAAAATCTACTAAGTAAAAAGTACCTACAGTATATTGTGTTAAAATGTAATGCGTAAAAGTAAAAAGCAGTCTGTTAAATACATTGTAAAGTCCAAAGTACCGGAAAAAAAACTGCTCAAGTACAGTAACAAAACATTTCTACTTCATTGCTTCCCATCAGTGGTATAGACAGGACACTCAACAGCCAAGGCAGCAAATGATCATGAAAGGCCACGAATGTCTCTTGATGTGCTTTCTGGAACACATCTTCTTGTTTATTGTGATGGCAGGCTATCGAGGGCTTTGCATTGATGGTGAAGAAAATGGCCCAGGCTTTGCAGTCGTTTGGCACTGAGCTGGCTGAAACAGAACTCCCCAATGAGACCCAGGCCACCACCCTCCTCCTCAGTGCACACGGATGCCAAAAAGATCAAATGAAGGTTGGTCTTTATTTGTCATTTTGCTCGACTTGTTTATGCGTGTTGTATCGTGATTGTCTTGTGTGTGTTTGTCCAGGATGATCTGCTGGTAGCGCTGAGCCAAGGCAGCCGGCTGTTAGAGAGCATCAATGAACCTTTGATGCACAACCCCGACCACAACATGAACCAGGATGAACTGGAGAACCTGGCAACAGTGCAGAGGTGGGAAGATTGCTTTGTAATTGTACAATTTTTTTCATTCATCTCCTTTTTTGGACCACACACGACTTTGCAGGTGTTCCCAATTAGTGTCCTTTCGGTGTCTAATTTTGTCACAGTTTTGTAAGTAGATTAATGATGAAAGAGTTACCTTGTTGTTAGCTGTCTTGTCATTGTTGAAGCTCAGCTGATTCTGGTGATTTTTTTGGGGGGGGCTCATGAGCGCACTGAAGACCAATACGCTCTCTGAACACTCAGTCAGCATTCCCGGCCTAACTTTTCCTCCATCTCCTCCTTCTCTGCCCTCTACTAGACTGCTGTCTCAGCTCGACGAGACTGAAAGGGCTTTTGACGAGTTCTGGGGGAAGCACCGGGCCAAACTGGAGCAGTGTCTCCAGTTGCGCCACTTTGAAGATGACTACAAAGAGGTTTGTCAAATCAACTGGCAGTGCTGAGGTTTCTCTTTGCTCATTTGTGAATGTGAATATGTTTCGGTGCGACAGGTGAGGCTTTTGCTAGATCAGCTATCTGAGAAACTGGCCACCTTCTCTGAGGTGGGGATCAGCCGCATCCACGCTGACCAAATCCTCAGTGATCTCACCGCCTACGAGGAGAGAGTCTGCGTAAGTGATGATAACACTAAATTTAAATATTATTACTTCTTGTAAAATCAACTGAACTATTAACTGAGATGGAGCTCAGTTGGTAGAGCGGGATCATCCAGTGATCAAAGGGTTAACGGGTGAATGGATGAGCTTCTCTAAAGCACTATTGGCACCGTGATGGTTGGTAAAGCGCTATATTAATGCACTCCATTCACCATTTAAACTAGTCACTAGTATGTAGTACAACCTGTTTTCAAAGTGTGAGGCACATCTCCCCCTGGAGGTGCCTTCAATGGAGTCAAGGCAGATGGTAAAAAAATAAAGGAAAAAAAAAATGTAAATTGTTTTATTTGAATGGTGGGATGTTTATGTTCTCTCAATAATATGTGGTGATGGACTTCAGATTAGGCACAGCAGTTTGTAAAAAAAAAAATGAGGTGGTGAAACTGCATGGTTCTCCTTCCATTTTAAAGATATACTTGCCTGATCAATGGTTCCTGCACTCTTTTAAACGTTGACAAAAGCTTGTGTTTGTGTTCCACAGGAGGCATTGGACAGAGCTTTGGCTTTGGCCGGTGAAGGTGATGACCTCATCCAGAAAGCTCACTATGCTCAGGATTCCATTGTGCCGAAAAGCAACGAGCTACGAATGTTCTGCCAGGAATTGAGCAACAATTTAAAGGTGAAGAAGGAGCTTCTCCTCAAAGCCCGAGAGCTGCATCACTGCTTGGAGAGGGTGAGCTACACGCATGTACCTAAACACACGCACCCACACGCGCATGTTTTCATGTGTTCATTCTTGTCTCACTGTCATTTACAGGCTTCAAAGTGGTGCGATGATGGTATTTACCTGCTGGCTTCTCAGCCCGTGGACAAGTGTCAGTCACATGAGGGGGCTGAGTCGGCTCTGCAGGAGGTCGAGGGGTTTCTGGCAGGCGCAGGTCAGGACCGACTATCGGACCTGAATAGCATCTGGGCGGATTATGAGGCAGTGCTCGACCAGCAGCTCAGGGTACCTATTGCTGTTAGGAACTGATTTGGGCAATTACTGTTCGAACATGACATTGACGCGCCTATCGTTGCTGAACAGGACCAAGTGGAAAAGGTGTTCCAAAAGCAGGTGTCAATGCAGGAGATGTTCGACAAGAGAAGGGTCAGCCTGAACAAGCTCGCAGCCAAGCAGACAAGGCCAGTGCAGCCGGTCGCTCCCAGACCTGAAGCCTTCATCAAATCTCCTCTCAGCTCACCTGGTCAGTCTCAACGCAGTATTAAACACCTGATTGTGTGTTCTTTTTCTAAATCCCTACATATTTGTGTTGTGACTGTCCTCATTTGCTCAGCCCACAGAGGTAAACTGGATAGAAGCCACTCTGAGGGAAACAATGAAAGCTGTGACAACGTGAGTGCAGTAAAGATTTTATCCGTATGGACGCTTTTAATGTCACTCTAATCCTTGTATTCGTCCTCCCAAGGGAGATAGGCACCTCCAGAATGGAGAGGGTAAACGCAGACATGGCTCTCTGTCAGAGGAGGAGGAGAACCTGGCAGTGCTCAGGAGGTGAGGTATTAGACTACACTATGGAAGGATCTTTGGCCTTCTTGACTCTGTTTGCGGTGTGGGCCACGTAGGGATGGCGTTCTTCCTCCTTTCTTGAGATGGGGTTTGCCAAATGCCCGGGCTGGCCTCCCTGTTCATCCTTGAGGTGGTCTTGCTCATGTACAACGGGTGGTGGGGCGGTGCCAGCTGACATCCATTGGAGTGCCCTGGTCCGGGAGGTGGTGGATGCCTGCGCATTCCTATTGTGGGGCGCTTCAGCGGGGCTGTGTCCCTGCACGTATTAGTGTCCTGCTGATTGGGCCGCCTTCCCCTCTTGGCTGGGTGCGGTGGGGGTCCTCCACCCCCATTTTGTCAACACAGTAATTCCATGTTACCTCTCATGTTTATTGTTTATGTGAGATGGGTGGGCTGCTGTTCAATTACTATGATCTTGCAAACGCATTGATCTGTCCCCTCACTTACACTCTGCTGCTTCAGGTGTTTACAATTTACACAGCCACGCCCGCCACACTCCAGTTGTAACTCTCTCTTCGTTTGCAGGCACGTTATGAACGAGCTGCTGGAAACGGAGAGGGCTTATGTGGAAGAGCTGCTGTGTGTCTTGCAGGTTCTGTTTTAACTATCCCACGACGCTTGATAGAGGATGTTTTTGTGTCACAATCAGTATTAACCAAGTTTTTGTTGGTTTCAGGGTTACGCTTCCGAAATGGATAACACAGCCATGGCGCACCTCATACCTTCCCATTTGCAGAACAAAAAGGAGGTTTTGTTTGGCAACATGCCAGAAATCTACCACTTCCACAAAAGGTGAGGGATCTGTTCATGATGAGCCACCCTTTCATTTGAAGTTAGAATTAAACGGCCCTAAAAATAATTGATTCCAAACACATTTGTTGGTCCACAAACTTGGATTCTGCGGTTACTGTGGCAACACAAAATCACCTGACACAGTAGTCTGTAATTTTGCAAGCCCTCACATTGGGGCAAATATTGCGGCTGTGTTTCAGTTGATTGCACTGCTTGAAAAAAAATACCACAATGTTTGTATCAAACCTGCTTCTTTTAGAGCTGGCAAAGTGTTAAGAAAACGACTGCCATTATGAAACCTTAAAAAAAAAAGAGTGCAGAGACTTTTTTTGTTCAATTGTATTTCGCCTGCATTCTTTGATCTTGTGGTATAAGACCATTAAAATAAATAATGTTGAAAGTTGACCTTGACCAGCAGTTGTCACTTTAGTGCCATTTCTGGGTCTGTGCTTATCATTAAAAAATAAAAAAGCCATCTCAGCCTATGGGGTAATGGCGGAACAAAAAACACAAAAATTAGGGGCAACGTATAGTAAGTCTTGCAAGTTGATTGTTAAACCTCTGTTCATGAGCTAAACTTGTTTTGCGCACATATATGCCAGCACCTTCATCATTTGTCATCCATCTTTGTTTTCCAGGACGTTTCTCAGGGAGTTAGAGCTGTATGCAGACTGTCCAGAGCTCGTTGGGAGATGTTTCCTGGAAAGGGTGAGCAAATGTGAGAAGGTGGAAAACCTGAGTCTTTATTTAACATTTCCTCCACACAACTTATTTCCCCTCGCTTAGATGACTGACCTGCAGATCTATGAGAAGTACTGTCACAACAAGCCTCGCTCCGAAAGCCTCTGGAGACAGTGCTCCGACTCAGTCTTCTTCCAGGTAATGTCAACACATGCCCGTGTTTAGTCTTTGCTTGAGTGTTTGATGTCTTTATTTTACAATCATCACTAGGAGTGTCAGAAAAAGCTGGAGCACAAACTTGGCTTGGATTCCTATTTGCTGAAGCCTGTGCAGAGAATTACTAAATACCAACTGCTGCTGAAGGTAGCATGTCGACTATTAGCCTCAAACTAGAATTGAAAAAGGGAAGTGATTTGTATTATTGTATCTTTCTTATTTTTTTTGCTTTCTGTAGGAAATGCTTAAGTATAGTAAAGGCTGTGAGGGCACAGATGACCTGCAAGAGGCTCTGACATCCATCTTGGGCATACTTAAGGCTGTCAATGACTCCATGCACCTCATCGCCATTACAGGATATGAGGTGAGACAATACACAGGACAAAGAATCATCGATTAGGACAAAGATGAAAAAAAATGTTGGTAAGTCATCCAAACCATTGTTTGGCACCCTGCTGTTGTTGCATCTACATCCAGACATGCTGCATTAGGTTAACATTAACTACTTGACAGAATTGTCACTTTCATGTCACACCTAGAATATAATTGAAAGAACGCAAAAGAAATCCTCTACTTGGAAGAACACAAAATGGATCTGTGTGATTAACTCTACTTTGTTGGTTTCCTACTTTAACTTCAACTGCATGCGTACTAGGCCTTTATTTACTTTGAAGAATGAAGCTGTTCAAACAGTCGCTATTTGTCAAAATGTATTTTATAAAAATCCATCCCTCACTTGTTCGTTTTTTGGGGTTTTTTTTAGAAATAGAAAAACTATTTGTACAATAATGATTCATATTATTGAATTTGCACTTAAGTATATTATATTACTAGTATCATGACTATTGCATTCGTCCCAATGAGTCAGAATGAATTAATATTTAAAGAACCAGCACTGTGTTATTTTGGTAATGTTGATGACACATAATTCTATCGGATGGCGGAGTGAAGGCAATTACAGCCACATAATGGAGGAAATGATGAGACATTTATGTGAGGTGTTGCACCAACCATGCCAAGCTGAATTGAACTGAATGGCTTGATGGAAACGTAGCTATAGAAGACTCAACATGACTAATTTGCTTCACCAGGGCAACCTGAGTGAGTTGGGCAAGCTGCTGATGCAGGGCTCGTTCAGCGTGTGGACGGAACACAAGAAAGGCCATGCCAAGGTCAAGGACCTGGCCCGCTTCAAGCCCATGCAGAGACACATCTTCCTGCACGAGAAGGCCCTGCTCTTCTGTAAGCGGAGGGAGGAGAGCGGGGAGGGTTATGAGAAGGCTCCGTCCTACAGCTTCAAGCAGTCACTCAGCGTGAGTGGCCCTCCATTTTGGATTTAGTCCTTCTTTTGGCTTAATGCATTATTTAAAATTTCACTGGATTGCCTGCCTTGACAGATGAATGCTGTGGGTATTACCGAAAATGCCAAGGGAGACCAAAAGAAGTTTGAAATCTGGTGTAACTCCAGAGAAGAGGTCTACATCGTGCAGGTATGAATCAGTTGTTGACATACTAATAGCTTCCAATGGTAATAACTCTCGTTGGATGTTACTCTTGAAATTTCAGGCACCAACCGCCGAAGTGAAAACAACCTGGGTGAAGGAGATCAGGAAGGTTTTGACAACTCAGCTGGAAGCATGCAGAGGTAAAGAGAATGAGCTCTAATTTCAACCTAAATGATGCCGGTTGTTGGGTATTTTTATCCCACGGTGTGTTATCTGCAATGATTATTGACGTGAAATGTCAATGTGGGTTGCCCTCGGGATATGACGGCATTCTGTAACAAAACGTGCAACGTAGGCTCTTACTCACCTATGATAATGCAAAATTAAACTCATGATCACACTAAACATTGAACGAAAAGCATTTGCAGGCCATTAATACAAAACCAAAAGAAATTAAAACTCAGTAAGTTCAGTGGTTCAGCGAGCCTACTGCATGTCAACATATACATGCACCGCAACAACATATTATAAGGCACCCATTTTACATGATAAAAATGGCCCTGTGTAATAGAACACAAATTTATATACTCACAGGAAGCAATGACTTATTCTGATGTATGAAAAACAACAGGTGGCTTCACAGGTTTATTGTACCCCCTTCCATCTTAATGTAAGAGCACTTTTGTTCTTCCCGTCATAGATGGATGCAATTGACTGAAATTTTATAATTTTCCGCAGCACCCCTGATGATCTCCTAGGGCACACGAGTGGGTGAGAAGCACCGCTCACTGTCTCAGTAACTGTTTATTTTTCTGTCTTGTTCAGAAGCAAGTCAGCAGAGGGCGCCAGATCAGGTTATCCATTGTCCCCCGGGGGCAGGAGGACCAGACAGTCTCACGTATGTGTGCGTTTGCGCTTGATGAAAAGTGATCTTCTCCAGGCCAACATTCTTGACTTCTCAGCAGCAGCAGTCCATTCAAGATGGGCCAGAGGAGTTTGAAGAAAGGAGACGAGAGGAAAGCCGAGCACTGCAGCTTTGATTCCAATTCTTCTCCTTCGCCAAAGTCAACAGGAAAAGGTGACCTTCTGGGACTATTTAAGCCATATTAATGCACGATAATTACACCTTTATTCCCACCTCTTGTCTGATTCATGTCTTTCCTCACGTTTCCTTCCTTTGAGTGTCTTTTAACTTACCTCGCGTCTTCCCTTTATCTTTGTATTCCCTTCCTGTTCCACTTGCATTTCCTCCGGGTCGGAAGAGAGAGCCACAAGCCCTACCTCAGACAGAACCGCTGCAGCTAAAAAGCGCTTTACTTTACAGGGCTTCAGTAACCTCAAAGCTCAGAAAGGTAACTGCAGGTCATTTTGTCCCATCATGCCAGATCATCATGTCCATTGTAGAGAGGTTCGACATTCACTTAGTAGAGCACACTCATTTTGAATGGAAATTCCCTTAATGCCTTATGACCCAGTGGTGTTTTTAGATGAAACATTGTGTGACATCTTAATGGGAATTATAATAACAAAAGGGAAAAATAATTTTAAAAAAATTATTGATTGGCGCCACCCCACAAAAATGAATAAAACAATTACAATATGCCAAGAAATGCTGAAACTCCTGGCTTGGCAAAATTAACTGCAGTAGTTTATTCAATTCTAATAGAATTGTACTGGACCACACAGATAATATGTACTTTATTCTATGTGATTCATTAAACAACATCTGAAATTAGATGTAGGCAAGACACTGTAAAGCAACTGAATTGCTTGTTTCTATTACCAGAGTCACTTGTTGCTAGGCATACTTGTGGAGGACAATCATTTGCACCTCAAGCGCAATTACTCATTGATGAATCCAAAAACAAAAACGTTTTGGAATAAAATAAAAAAATAAAATACATCTTCTCCATTGCCCCTATTTTAGGGACACAGGAAAAAAAAAAGCAGTACCTTTGACCAATGAGGCAGTTATATCTATACACAATTTAGCAATTTACTTTCACTTAGCAAGTATTACTTAGTAATCTTTTTACAGCACAGGGCCGTCTGCTTTTTATGTTGATGCACTTCCTTATGTCCATTATGCTAAATTGCCATTGGTTTTATGAGAGGATCTATATTTCTCCAGATATTTTAACTATGAATCAAATAAAATTTTTTGAGGCAAAATAATTCAAGAAGGTACTTCATCATAGTGGTTCATTGCGCGGTCCAACACTGCATGCTTGCCTCCACAGAGCCACCGAGCACAGATGATAAAAGTTTCACCTTGCCCATCACCATTCTGCTGTGTCCAGGTATTACACAGCAGCAGTAGCAACGCCATTCAGTGCAGCCTTGGTGCTTTCCCCACAGCAAATGTGATGCTTGGATGGCAAAATCACAATTTCTATCGCCCCTGAAAGCCAATCATCGGCTTTCCGCTATCCTATATGTATTTCCATGTGAGCTCTTCTCACCCAGTGTGTTGCTGAATATTGTTTTAGGTGTAAGATGTTTAACGCAGATGTCCCTGTAAAATATGTCCCTACTGTGCTTAGTGAAACTTGTGATGTTTCCGCATATTCCCTACTTATGCTTCACCCTGTAACCAAATAGAAGGCAAACAGGGAAAATGAGGAAGTCAATTATTTGCTTCACTTGTGGTTGCTTTAGTGTTTCCCTCCCAAGCATGTACACTTTGAATGATATGGTCAGTCTTGCTTGCTCTAACCCACAAACTGCTTTCGGGCAAATATTTTTAGGCTCCCCGACCAGCCCAGATCGCAAGACCAAGCGTCAGAGCGACCCGACGCCGTTCGGCTTTAAAGGTAACTTCCAAGATCCATGCATCCATCCATGCATCCATCCATCGGTTGTGTTTCCTCCGATGCGGAACCTCACTCCCTTCATCCCTCCACTTTAGCTGGACCAGGTTGTCAAACACCTGTAGTCTTTTACAAATTGATTGAGCGATACTGGCATACGCTGGAATATCTGCTCCTTGTATATGTCAATTCAGTTCAGATCAGTTTTCTCTAATTTGACCACTGTCCTTTTTGGATGAAGCGCTTTAGCAAATTGTAAAATGTGAAATGTGGATATATTACGGAAAATTCACTGACATCTATGCAGGCAGCATGGGTTCAGTTCCCATTCAGTGATGGTATGAATGCTGACGAACTGTCATCATCAATTTGGTGGCATTTGTATTTGGCAATGTGTCCGATGCATGTACTACATACCTGGATCTGCACACTTAATTGGCAAATGTAATTCTGCAGCCTGCTGATGAGGTTATACCTCTACAAGTGAAGATTAAATTCATGCTTTTTAAATACCTTAATAGGGACGTGCACTTTGCTGTTCACACTCACTGTTTTTTGGTAATGAAAGCTGTTCTTGGTGTTGCGGTGCGGGTGAAAGTGTACTCTCATTCTCTAATTTTTCACACAGGCATGCATGTACGAGGGGTTATTAACACACGTGGAAACTTTTAATTCGGCAAGAAATTGCATAATGCATCTGCTCTAATGATCTTTTACAAGGCAACAATTTAGGAATAACTGGAACATTTTTCCTTTAAGTTTTTGGAAGCAACAGTGATCCTTCATATGGACCTGCTGTCATATGAATGTCAGGCCAATAGTTAACGATGGCACTTTGGCACTTTTAAAGAAACACTACACGCATGCGCAGAGCCTGCTTTTCAATACCTTTCATCTTTATGGGTGTAGAATTTGATAGAAGGTAATGCAGCTGTGTGCGTGACACACTACAAATGTGCCGAAACGCATCATCTAATTCTACGTCAAACTCATGTCAAATACCTTTCTGTAACCACACCTCCTGTGTTCTGCTTCCTCATCTCTCAGGCTGGAACAAGGCCTCTCTCTCGATGGACGCGTCGGAGGAACTCGAAGGCTACTCCAGCGGTGAGGATCCTCTCAACTCTGACCCGGAGGACGATAGCGCCAAAAAGCTGGTGAGTCTTGCACAGTTTTATGTTCATATCATTTATGTCAACCATGACCTGTGTCTTGGATCAATGCACATCTCATTTTTCTTACTGTTTATGGTTATTACTTTTGAAATAAAATTTCAGATACATTTACTTCCAGAACATTTTCTATTACATGTGGAATGATCCCTTCAACAAACACCTTCAAAATCCATCCATCCATTATCTGTTCCGCTTCTCCTTACGAGGGTCGCAGGTGTGCTGGAGCCTATCACTATCACACCCAGTCTTCTCTGTTGCTCTAACAAACAGAAAAGGTGTCCCAAGAAAGGTCTTCATCCGGGTCCTCAATCCTGTTCCTCGAGGGCCGATGTCTTGTCTGTTTTCCATCTCTCCCACTGTAATATACCTGATTCAAATGATCCAATAATCAGCATGCCCTGTAGAAGCTAGACCACGAGCATAATCATTTGAATCAGATGTGTTGCAGCTAAGAGAGATGGCAGCACACCAGCCCTTGAGGGAACAGGATTGGAGACCCCCGGTCTACCTAGTGAATATTAGACTTGTTGTATGCTATAAAATTCATGTGAATGCTTATTCTTGTTTTCGCATAGTATCAACAATCCAAACAAATTTAAGTGATAAATCAGCACAGTGGACGACACGGTGGGCAACTCGTTAGCACTTCGGTCTCACAGTGCTGAGGTGCGGGGTTAAATTCCGGGCTCTGGCCGTCCTGTGTGGAGTTGGCAGTTCTCTCTGTACATACGTGGGTTTTCTCCAGGTACTCTGGTTTCTTCCCACCTCGCCCTAAGTGTGATTTTGAGCGTGAGTGGTTGTTCGTCTCCGTGTGCCCTGCGATTGGCTGCCAACCAGTCCAGGGTGTAACCCGCCTACTGCCCAAGGGCGGCTGGGATAGGCTCCAGCACCCCCACGACCCTTGTGAGGAGAAGCAGCTCAGATAATGAATAGATGGAATCAGCACAGTTTGTGAAGCACAAATTTTGGATCGGACTATTGCTTAGGCTAATGTTACAGCTGAGGGTAAAATTTGTGGGATTTCCATTTCTGGATTCACACCTCTCATTATACATTCCATTCATCAAGTATGTGCAGTTTTCACATGATTACTCATATGTTAGCAACTTTCTCAATAGAGAAACAATTCAACAGAAATGTTTGACCCCTTAATACTTCTTTGTGAACAGTGCTCTGGTAAATACACGGCAACGGGCGACTATGAGAAGGGTTCCACTCAAGAGGTAGCCGTGAAAAGCGGAGATGTTGTGGAGCTGGTGAAGGAGGGGGAGAATGGACAGTGGTAAGTTACTCTTGTTATCCATCACTGACCATCCAATTATAAATCACAAATAATGCACAGTGTGTATCCATGTGTGCTTGTTGCAGGTTAGTGCGTAACCTGAACACCTCCACAGAGGGCTGGATGGCCACTGCGAATTTGGTTACCCTCGTTGCAAAGTCCAAGTCGTGCCAGTCACTCTCAAGCTCAGGTACTCGACACAGATGTTGAGACGGAGTGTGCATTTACTAAACTGCAGTTGGTCGCAAAAGGAGTTATTTGTCTCGGTGGTAGACACACGCACAAGACAGCCACTATTTGAGAAAATACAGTATTAGCCCTGGAAATGGAGGTGCACTCTATAAAATGATTTAAATTTATATATGGTAACTGCTGTCGTCTTGTCAAAATTAAAACTGAAAGGCTTTCTTGGCTATCACAGCTACATTGCAGTCAAAGCTGTAAGCTTAAAATCACTCACTCTTCTTTGTGTGTGTCTGTTGAAACAGAAGGCAGTGGATCAGGACACCTCAGCACATCATCCAGTTGCAGTGAAACCTGCACGCCTTTCACAGACGTCAAATCCTGAGCTGGCCAACGCCTCCCTTGTGTGTGCCCACGCCACTCCCTCCCTCCTGGACGTCTTGTGGCTGTCGGTACTGTCTGTTCATGTTGATACCTACCATGACAACCAGCATATTTTCAACCATCACACAAAAGCATCCTCCGCCCTAAATGGAAGGGGCACGGTTTATTTTAATGACGTACAGTATTACAGTATGTCACGATGATGTTATAGATGTTAACGGGCCAGCAGGACTGATCTCTGTTAATGCATCTATCAGTGGATGTGGACCACCCCATCACATCGCGCATAAACCAATTCAACTGCGAGAGCACATTTAAAAGCCTGACAATTACAAACAGCTAATTTTGCTGCTGTATTACCTGTTTATTTGTAAGAAATGCAACAAAAACACAGATGTTACTTTAGTCAGTTTTCCTTGTAATATCTTATTTTTCTACTAATTGTTTGTCCTTCTCTGTCATTAGAATATTTTTCCATCGTCTGTTGGTGTGTTACATGTACACAACCATTTACACAAAAGAACATGTTTATAATCAGAGGTCACTTGTATTGCGTTAACTTATTCCCTTCATGCTCTGAATGTAGATATTGTTTATTAATGCCTGTCATGAGATGTTTATTATTGGAGCTGCTATATTGTACATTATTTATGGTGATGTCACTGCCCTGTGACTTTTTAAAAATATATGTATAAAAAGAAAACTTGATGATTATAATCTCATGTTTTGTTGCTTTTGTGTGAGGATAAATATTTCAAAATAAAATTATAATACATTGGACAGTATATTTGTGTAAAGATAAATTGGTTGCCGCACTACTGTGCATTTCTGGCTCAGAGTTGCGCGATTCGAATCTTGACTGAGGCCTAACATGATCGCCACTCCTTTCTATGGGTACTCGGTTTCTTTCCACGCTCCAAAAACATTTGTGTTATGTTGAGTTCATTGGTTTCAACTCCTTTATCATATAAAGCAGTATTTGCCAACATTTCTTGAGCCAATTCTCATATTCTATGTCCGAAAACTCTCATTTCGAACAAATTTTCTCAAAATTTGAGCCTCTGTTTGAAAATGGCTAATATTCAGTTATCTGAATGACATCAAGTGCATAACACAAGTAACTGTATCTTCTGCTATGTTAGTATCGATGCCAAATTAGTATAAATAATACTAACGGGACGACTCGCGAGATCGTCATCATTTTACTTTGTATAGTCCCCCCCGGCTTATAAAATACTCAAATAATTTACAAAGATCGACGTGGTGTTTTATTCTTGGAAAATCCAAAGCACACGAGACTTTAGAACAAAAATGTCCTCGATTTTACACCTTGTACGGTCATGTCCAGTTGTCCATGAATACGATACACCAAATTGCTGTAGCAGGACAGCTAACAAACGTGCCTTTGCGGCGGCCATGTTGACAGGGGCGACATTCCCATCACTGGCAAAGCATCGGTAGAACTACGTCGTAACATGCTTATTTCTTTTTTTATTTTGATTAGGTTTACTTTTTTCATTTAATGCCCCATCTGTACTATAAATACAGATCATTTCAAAAGAAAGCTGGAATAAAAATAAATAAATAAAAAACCGAAATGTTTCCTTCATCGTTTTGTGCAACCATTTGTACTAAAAAACGCACACACGCGCACGCATGCGCGCATAATTTGCACGCACGCGACCTGCTAACGTCTCCGCCCCTAGATTTAGCGTGGCTGCAGGCAAGCAGGCAGGCAGTTTAAAGAGACGCTTCTCATCTATAAACATCTATTCATGTTTTTCGGACTTGGCCGAATTGAGGCACGAAAGCAATCTTCTCGAAAAGAAAGTAGCGATTAAAATGGGTCCCAGTCATAAATTAGTCTGCATATTTTGTCGAAGAGCCAGAGAGACGGAAATAACCGGTGACCTGTTGACCAAAGACGATGTCACGGCCCACCAGAACTGTTTGGTAAATACTCAACAAATCTGCGATTTTGTAAAACTATGTAAAAATTTGGATCACATATCAGATAGTAAGACTCGCTTTCCTCAATGTCCTTAAAATCCATTGGTGAAAAAAAGTAGGCAATATATTTATTTCATGATGCATTCTGCTGATGCGGAAAAGAAATGTCTTCGATCTTGAGTTGTGAAATATTTAATACTAATCATTGACGTTGAAGTAGTGACATATTTAAAGTGCCTGACTAGTGTCGAAACACTTATTTCGTCTGATTGATGAGTGAACTGCATAGTCCGCCACAGAAAAACAAATCAATTTTTAATGTTTCCAGAGTAGTGAATGATTCCAAACTAAACTTCAATGTACATTTTGTTCTTTTATTGATTATGTCAATTCATTGTACTGAGAAGCAAAGTCACAAAATACTGTATCCATTTTGTCAACATTGTCCAGTTTCCTGTGATTATCTTTCCTTTTTACACATTTTGCCATCATTGGCATTATTCACATTATATCACAAAAAGTGGTGTTAAATCTTCAGAGCTGAACTATTTTTATTACACAGTGTATATATAGGAGACGTGCATTTTTTCACTATTTTAACAGTTGCCTGGTGTCTTAAAAAGTTCTCTGTCCCTTTTGTGAAGATATTGCAACATTCTCAACATCCACATGTTACGCCTTGGTTGAAATCATGACACTTTTGGTGGTTTTTATCCCAAGCAAATGCTGAGTGTGACTTTTATTGCCATTATAACAGGAAGTGGATTTTACGGAATATTGAGGTGGATGTTCGCTCACAGACACATTGTCAGAAATAGGCAGCTACCAGTGATTTTCAATTTCAAACTTGATGGCTAGGAGTACACTCCAAAAACCCAATTATTTGTATACAAGCTATTAAAACACCATTTTTTGCGACGTCTACTTTCCACGTTATTTCTAAACATGTTGTTTCTGCGTCGCAGTTGTTCTCTTCAGGTATTTACTGCAAGGATACACCTGTGTTCGACGACCTCTTTGGTTTTGATGTGGAGGATGTGAGGGACGAGGTGACACGCGGACGAAAACTGGTAGCTAAAATAATACTTTCTCAAAAGCAACCGTGACACACTCAAAAACACTAGCGTATGATCAATTGCTTCTGTCAGCTGTGCACCAAATGTAGGAAAAAAGGTGCCACGGTTGGCTGTGAGGTGAGCAATTGCCTGAAATCCTACCACTACCCTTGCGCCATGGAAGACTTGGCCAAAACTGTTGTGGACAGCGTCAAAGGCAGATATCTGTGAGTTCAGGGAGTGATGGCGTTGACCTGTGAAGTTAGGGGGAAAACTGTGTTTGTGTGGACTTTTCAGATTGTACTGCTCCGAACACAGCCCGAATCAACAACAGAGTAAGTTGTGGCTATCCTCCTGTACATTATTATCAGAATTTGATATAATAACTATATTACAATGTGTTTTTAATCAACAGGAAATTGTGATTCATCAGATGAATCTGACCTTGTCAAGTCTGAATCAGCCACGAAATCAAGTTCTCCATCTAAGGTTAGTTGGTTAGATGCACATGTGCACTTTTATTCACAGTTTCACCCAACACAATTACTGTACAATTTAATAAACTCCAACGCGAGAACTGGGACAATGTTTGCAAGATTGTATTATCAATTAATATGTAAACAAGGGCGCAAAATGTAAAAAAAAAAAAAAAAAAAGTGCATCTCAACCACAGAGAGTACCGGATGTTTACTACAAGGTATCTGCTTTCCCTAAAAAAATAATAATAAAAAAATAACAATAATCTCATTGGGTTTTCCAAAATTAAGGACTGAAGCTCACTCCTCGCCGTGACCATGTCAGTTTGGAAACGGTGTTCTTTCCTATGTTCTAAAACAAGCACCTTTACACTTCTCCAAACCTAATGACGTATTCCAACACAGGTTAAAGAAAGATGACATGAAGGTTATGAGATTTGACTTTATGAAGAGAGCCCAGGTGTGTGAGGATAATACTTTACAGTTTTAGGGGAAACGAAGTTAATGAGAAAGATGCGTGTTATCCACGCTTATCCAGTAGGTGGCGGTATGCAGCTAACCGTTGTTTGCAGTCGTCCAATAAATGAAAAAAGAAGTAAGTTTAAATACACCGGTGGCGGCACGCTAGAGTTGGTTAGCAATCTAGTGCCACTGCCGAGAGTCAAAAATGGAGGAATGCGCGAATAGTACGTCTGTCTATACACCAAAACCAACCACACAGCGCCTGAGACATACAACACAGCAAGCGTCTTCGAAGTCTAACCTGGCCGTTTCGAAAAAAACATGTAATCGGCACCCAAATCGTCACATCCAATCGGAGTGGTTTGGCAAATTCCCCTGGCTTCGACACGACGAGAAGAACAGTTTATTTTTCTGTAAAATGTGTGAACAAGAAGGGAAATCAAATATTTTCACCAGAGGGAAATCTTCAAGGATTCCAAAAAAGGACGATCTTGCAAAACACGAAACTACTGAAGACCACAGGTATGCGGTTTCTATGCAATAAACTAGACCTCCCAATTTCCACATTATTTAACGAGACCTACCGGGAACGAGTACTTGTTTAATGTGGCCAAAGGTTTAGCCACATAAACACGTGATGTGGCTAACTCCACTCACATGTTCTGTATTTCATTCTGTTGGGAAATTATGGCGCATTATATGACATGGCTTAAAACAATGTGCGAACAAAAAATCGATTCAGTGTTCTCACACTGTGGAGTGTTATCACTATGTAATGGTTCATTATTGTCTGGTTCATTATCGTTAGTATTATGTGTACCATTTATATATATAAAAAATAGATGTTATGAAAATATGGAGAAAGGGTGGGATTTAGTGTTAATTTAGGATTAAGTGTAGACCTCTTTCCGTTGAGCATTGTTTATGTTTGCTTGTTTTTTTTTTTATCAGTGTTTTTTTCTTCATGTTGAAGTAATCATTCATTCATTGAAAATGCCAAACAATTACGTATTATCATTTTGCTAATGGTGACTGAAAATGCAGGTCAAAAGATAAACACTAGTTATTTGTTTCAGATACAAGACACAAACTAGAGTATATCACCCATCAAGATGCTGGAAAATTAGTATTGCATAGTGAAGAAGCAAGCTTAGTTGTGCAAGAAAAAAAATACTCCCTCGAGATTAGGATCTATATAAATATAACTACCGTTGCAAAAGTTAAACAAGGAAATGTAAAATAATTCTTTACAAAAATTTAATTCAAAGTATGACAGCGGATGAAAAAAATAGAATTATTATTTGCAATAGAGAAGGGCATCTTGATCCTTTTGAGAGTAAAAATCAATTTAAACCTTTATGTGAAGAAGTCCTTGGAAATGTAGTGAGCATGACGCATCCAGTCCGTTTGAAGAAGACAGAAAACAGCACAGAATCCCATGAGAGCAACCGATCTCAAATGCAAAGAAATTGGAAACCCATAAACATGGAACACCAGTATGTAACCAGAGGTAAATTCTTCCGTCAAATTATAGTTAGTAATGAAACAATCAAGCGCCACCTTCCTCCCAAACTGCTGAGTCTTTTTTTTTGATTGAACTCTTGATATTTTACCATTGAGAACAGGAATGATGAATATCAAACAGATTTTTTTTCAGTAAATATATATGGTTTTCCATTTTAAGAAGTAATAATGGTTTGTTATTTTCTTTCTTTTTTTTAATCGTATGTTGTCTGAAAATTCATGTAGAATAACAATAATAGCACATTTACCATTAATAATATAATTTCTGTTAGAAGTTCTTCACATAGTGAGCATTGGGAATCATGGAAATTAGTTTTTACTCATTTTTGTAGGGCAGCAAGAAAAACTATTTGCACTCTTTAATTTTTCAGATCATTAATGTAAATATCAGACAGAGATAACAAAAGTAAACATCCATAAAATGCATTTTTTAAATAATTTTAGACAAGGGGGGGAAAACATTCAAAGGTATCTGGCCCTGCGTGAAAGGGTACCAAAATTGCCGGACTATAAAACCCAATTAAAAGTCACATTTAAATTTAGCCATAAAAACATTTGTACATACTTTTTATTAATAACTATGGGTCCACATTACAGCATGCAATATTTGTAAAGAAGACAGCAAGTTACACATAGCATCACAGAACATTTCTCAGTCTCTTGCTGTCACTAAAGGCACATTTGCCTTACTTTTCTGGGCAGTGCCCATATATTTGTTGAACACTCATTTGTATTTTTTTATTTTTGTGTTTTTACTCCCCCTTTTGAAACAGAAACAGTCCACTCTAACTGACATGTAAGTGTTTCTAAAAGTAGTACTTGCATTTGAGCTTTTTGTGTGTCTTGCTTGCTTGCCATCAGTTTAACACAGGGGTGGGCAACCTTTATTTCATATCCAAACCATGCGGCTCATAATTCAATTCTAAAAACTAATACATCATGGCAGGAGCTGTTATGAAAATCTTTAACCCAAATGTTCATAGTACTTTATAAGAATTTGTCGAGAAGAAATGTAGTCTACAGGACTTTAGGAAGGGGGTTTCCCACCTCTGCGTTAATATATTTGCATTCCTGTAATACAAGGGGCACTGTTGGCACCTCCCGATCTCGAAATTGTAAGGCCACCTTCAATTTGAGTTATTCCTCCATTTATAAACATCTCAGTTATGCTCGTACAAGCTACATAGTTTATTACAAGTTGAATGTACTATCCTAAAGGCAGTGGATCTCCCACCATAGAATCACTATATTCAACAAACGGCAGTCTAAAGAACCTCAATACAAGTTAACTCAACCAACTATGGCTGCAAATTTTACATTTCTCATTCAACATGTAGAAAAAAATATAAAACGGTTGATCACTGATTTTGTGCGCATTGTTTTTAAAAGGCGTAGACATGGCTGTCTGAAATCCCTCGAAATTATTTATTTATTTGCAAATTGAATCTGTGTTATCCCCGAAGAACTACAATCCTATTTCTGCAAAACGGACCAACCACAATCGGCCACGTCATCCTTTAGTCTTCCAGCCAATCATATAACCAGACGTCGATCGACCGGCGCGAGCCTCCCAGTAAAGCTGGAACTGACACTGGCTGAGGCGCTTACTGTCTAAGATTTAAATAAACCACGTGTTTATCGATCCTGAAACCGGAAAAGTAGTAGTTGCGCACGGGGGAAAAAACATGCCGAAGAGGAGCCAACTTTTAAATGGGCATTTTTATTTTAAACTTCTTTCAGACGGCACAGTTGACAGAAGTAAAGCGTTTTGTAGGCACTGCAGTTATGGATTTTGTTATCACCGGAGTACGTCCAGTCTAAAATATCATTTAATTGCAAAACACGCAGTTGATGTCAGCAATCAGTTTAACGAACCAAACAGTGAAGTGAGACTTGGGCTGACTCCGTTCGATGAAACGTCTGGGAGAACTACAAAGAAGCAAAGGCGAGGGGAGCTAACAAATGCAATCGCGAAGTGGTTAGCGACAGACTGCAGACCGATTAGTGTTGTGGACGATGTCGGTCTGAGAAACGTTTTTAGAATCGTAACAAATGACCGCAAGTATGAGATTCCCTCAAGACACACCGTGACAAGAAGACTACACCAGTTGTATGAAGACGAAAGGACCGCGACAAACTTACAACGTGCACCATATGAAAGGTTAGGCTTTCTTTTGCGGGTCTTTATCATCTTTACTTAAAACAATACAGATATGCCCGTTTTAATATTTTTCGATTGTTTTATGATTTGGATTTCTTTTTAAAGGAACAAAGTGTCAACTCTTTTCGAGTTGGAAAAACAATAGATGCCGCTAACTAACTACACAAATCTTCCCGAGGACCCCATTAGCTTCGTCTTGGGGCATAGGCGGAAGTCACGTCGGAGCTGCTGCGCCAATGTGACACTTATGCAGTTTTTTTAACGTTATTTTTTTATTTGCCGCATCAAAATATGCAAATAAAACAGCCAGGGAATAATAAAGCGTGACGTCATCAGCCGGCGCGCAGCCACCGAAGGACCCCGATCACATCTGTTTTTTGCAAGTCCACTTTCTACGACAGTTACAGACTCAGAAGGTGGGGACGCCAGTTGTGGCAACTTACAGGAGAAAACATTTCAATCCCGATTGTTGCTAACATAGTGAGGTAGGAGGATAACATAAAAAGAAGTCAGTGACAAGGTACAGTCACAATGAATTACTTTCCAAACTGTCACTTCAGGCATGAAGCAATGAGCGTGGAGGCGGATAAGTACCTTCATAGTAAGAAAGTTGCTTGTGGTAAAAGTTTAAATCAACTTATTTAGCTACACGCAGCCATTGGATCCAATCAAACTTAGTACTTCACACAGCTTGGTAACCACATCACCGGGGCGCTTCATGCAAACAAGCTTCATGTCGCCCCATCTCCTAAAACTGCAGTCAGTCTTCAAATTTAATCTGAGTATCTCTACTTATGTCAACTTGAACTGCCATCACATCAGTGAATCATATGCGGAAGGATTAAAGGTGTGTGCAGATCTTCACCAAATGGCCTGCAGGTTTTATTAAATAAAAGTGGGCATTTTATTATTTGTAAAGGAAGAATTGTTTTATGCATCATTGTAACTTTTGTGTGTTGCAGGCGGGCCAAAATGTCTGCAAAAAAAAGGAAGATTGTGTCAGATGGCTCAAGTTCAGGTAGTGGATTTTTCAATTTCTTATAATAAGATATTTAGAAATACTCCCTATTCTACTTGTTTGATGTTGTGTCCTCTGCCACTGTGAACGTCTGATGTCCCTCTGGGTTGCAAATAGTCCCCTTCCACTTCTTTTGAATTAGTTGACTGCGTTATTTCTCCCCGTTGTTTGATGATAATTGGCCTTTTTCTTCCACAGGTGAGGATGAGCCCTCTCAAAGTTTAGCCCCTATTGAGGATTCCGATTTAGATGAGGGTTTGAACTTAAAGCCATGGCAAGTAAGTGGCGTCATTTTCGTGGCAACATCATTTCAAGGTGACAGTTTTCAATGTAACGTCCATTTCTTTTTCCTCTTCTTTTGCAATTGTCAGTGTGTCAGGTATGATCGCGCGCCATTCATTGAAATCTTAATTACATTTTTTAATCACTTTAAGATTTGGTTATTTTAGTCCTGTCGAACCTTGGTTTTCAAATGTCCTTACGATTCATCTTTTTTTTTTTTTTTCAAAATTTTGATTCGGTTTTTGTACATCTACTCTGTTTTTGTTCCAAAGCTGCGTGACTCGGCCACTCATTTCCGGAAATCTTCACAAAGAATCCTCTGCATTCATGACACTCATCTGCCTTTGTTTCTCTTTGATTGAGCATCACCTCAGGTGTGCATTCAAAGCGTTTCATAATTGTTTTTTTTTTTGTTTTTTTCGTTTGTTTACGCTTGTTTGAGAGCAACTGCTCATTGACCATCATAATGTGGTTTATGTCTGATCACCGGGCTGCTATATAAAAGGACAGCTAAGAGACAAAGAAGTAATGAGAGGAATGTGTTAGCCTCTGAAGGATATACTGTTGAAGTAGGTGATACTGATGCAAAATTACTTAATTCTGTTTGCTGAGCTACAAATAAAGTAAGACAAAATCTCAATCAGAAGCTTCTGAGTGCCAGCCCTTCAATAAAGAGGGCGAGAAACAATAGAATTCATGAAATAATTTGTAACAGGCTCCCCGTGCTTCCCTCTTTTCCATCATCTGACTCGTCCAGCTGTATTACAGTAATGTGACATGTTCTGATGCTGCCTTTTCCCTCAGGATGCTGAGTCCCAAAGTCTCCTCCAATCTGAGAAGTCCCCCACCCGGATGTCATCCGCCAATGGAGCAGAGGTGAAACTTGATAAAGATCAAGGTAGGCATCCGATGCTATGTGTAGATCTTGGTTGTTGAAACCTTTTAGTTAGGGAACATTTTTTTCCCCCATGGACACCCCCACATCCTAAAGCCAATAACTCTACTAGAGCTGGGTGATATGACAATGTATAGTAATCCCTCGTTTGTTGCAGTTAATTGGGACGGGAACTACAAGCAAAAAGAGGAAAATCGTAAAGTAGAGGTTGTCTTTTTATTATTTTTAATTTCTTATTGGATTTTCGTCTCTATTACCCCGTTGCAACCTCACAGGCATGATTCCCAAACTTCTAAATACTTGTTACACAACAAATTTAACTTTGAAAATGCAAACTGAAGAAGAAATACCAAGCAAGCTGTGAGTGGAAACGTGTAATAATAACTAATAATTACGTTGAAGTTTGAATTTGTATCCTAAAATTGGCTTACCTTAACTTGAATCCCACGGTGCATTTTAGCCAAAAGGTACAATCCTGGTCGATTAATGAACTTTTCAACCCTCGTTGTTGTGGAAATTGAAAATTACTGTAATTAGTTCTTCTATGGCTGCTGCTGTTTCCTTTTTGTTATCTTGTCTAATTTTCAACCCATGATGAAGAAACACTGTTCTCTTTCTACGGTAACATCAACAAGGCGCTCTGGATAAAATGCAACATGAGATTCTAGTTACGGTAAGCTGTTTTAAGAGAAACTTTAACAAACACTTTACCTTGTACCGAGCTTGCTGGGCGAGGGCTGCCATGATGCGCAGCCAATCACCTCACGGGATAAACTCGTGCTCTCTTTGGTTGATCAAAAATTTTGGAAAAATCAGCAGAACGCTGAAGATGCAACAAGTGGCGAGTGTTTGCTGTATATTACAACGACCATAGATAACATTTTATTGTGTCCCTCTTTCTACTATCCTGCTATTTAAATTTGTCATCTGCAGCAAACTGCATGTATTTTTGTGCACCAAATAGAGGTTGATTTCATGCACAATAAGCTTCATTTGTATAACTTCTGCCGCACCGTTGCCAGCAGGTGGCAGCATTAGCAACAATAGTGCAGGCTAGTGTATCATAATCCATAGTCACCAAACATAACAAACCGACTGCAAAATTAAATCTAAGAGTCAATGAAAATTAATAATGAGGTGGGTGAATGCAAATGAAACGGATTACTGTGTTGAGGAATTTAAACTGACTAACAACAACAACCCCGTAATTCTTAAAAATAAAAAAAAATTAAAATAATTAATTTAAAAAGTAAACGGCCTCAAGGTTTTTCACATCAAACTTAGCAAAACCGTTTTTATTTAGAGCCTCAAAAAAACACAACGAATAGCCAAACTGAGATCATAGATTTTTCAGATTTGATTGGCAGAGAAGTCCTAAAAATCTTCAATTATCTGCTTGAGGCGAGATGCAGACCCGGCTCGCGATGGCAAGTTTAGCAATGAGCTTCGACTGGCTGCTGCTGCCTGCTAAACACGTTGCTGTTTTGCTCATAACTCCGTACTCAGTCTCCATCATCAAGGCGGCGAATAAGAAGGATCCCTTTTTTGGAGCGATTACAAGTAGTCATTAAAAGCGCAAGATGGCGAAATCACGCAAATTGCTAAGTGAACGTAATGTACTCGTGAAAGACAGGAATGGAAAATGTTTGAGTGCACTTCAGAGGCCTCGCTGGTTCCGCGCTAGAATGCCGAGCGTGTCCAACTTTGATCGACAAAGTAGCAGGCAATTCATTAACTGTGTAGAGTGAAAATTTATTTTAAAAAAATTAAATGAATAAATAATGCTGCCCAAACAACTTAACAGAAAATATTTTGGTGTCCCGTACTCAACTTGGACGGGTGGCCCATTAAATGTATGTTAATATTGATGAGATTCAGAAAAGTAAATCGAATGCATATAATATTACAAAATATTACATTACAGTAAACCTCATCGTTTTATTTATTTTTATTCTTATTTAGATTAATATCAACATTGATGTGAAAATATTTAGGCTGCTTTGCTTACATTTACGTTTGACAAGGTTGACTTTGGCGTTGTTTCGTTGTCAATATTGTTGGCAGGTAATGGGAAGATGCACACACATTTGTGTTTTCATTTACTCTAATTAGAAACGTAGTCTAACTGTTTGATTGCAAATTTGTGCTCAGTATACATTTTTACTTTTGAGGTCTGATTATTTGGATTGAATAGACTTGCTTTCTTTACTCCATTTGTAAACAGGTCAAGGCTAAGTGATACATGCGTAGAAATATATTGTCCGTTGCACAAATGAATGGCATCTAACGTGTAACAGAGCTCGGCTTGGACGCCGCTACCTTCTGGGGACATTGCAACATGGCAGGATGCACGGACGGCATCTTCAGCGATTTCCTGACAGAAATGAAGGATGTCTCCTTGAGGATACAGAACAACCAGGCCAGCCAGCAAGGTGATTGGCACGTGTCCAAGGGAGGATTGGGCTGCTTGAGGGTAGACCAGACGTGCAAAGACGCGTGTCGCTGTCTCTGCAGATTTCGACTTGGCGTACAAAGTTTTGATGGCTTCTGGGAAAATGACACAGCTGCTGACGAAACGGCAAAAAGGTATGATTGGAACGTTAGCGACAAGTTCCATGATATGTTTAAGTGCAACATTCCACTTTTCTTCCTCATTAATAACCACTGCTCTCGCCCATATCACTGTTGCCGTGTTTCAACTTGATTCGAGCAAGGCTTTGCTATTTTCCCATTTTCGAACAACGCAAGGACACTGGATTATAAAATGTTGGTTAAAATCACGGTTCGAAAAAGATTACAATTTCTTCATTCTCGTTCTAGTTTTTTGGAAAGAGATTTTTTTTTTTTACTCTTTACTATGCTCATATAACTTTAGTTGAACAACTTTTGTAATTTCTTTACTTTTTATATGTATAAAATAACTTGATTTCATTCTACCTGTTTTTGTTAAATATTTTTGTAAGTATGGCTATTTCTTAAAATTACTTTTTGGAGTTTATTCACTTTATTTCCCTTATGAATTGAATGACTATTTCTACACATGACTTAAATATTGTAACTTTGCAAATTGATTTGGGTTAGATTGCAATTATTTATTTTTTTCAAAATATGGCTTTTAACGAATTACTTTATTTTGGGGGAGTATGCCTTTTTCTATCTCTATCTCTTTGTGTATTTACAGTTCACGTCTGAGTGTCACTTTTGTGTTTTTGATAGAGTTGGAGGAGAAACAAGTGGTGACGCAAAACTCACTGGCAGTGATGCAAGAAGTCATGTCTTTGCTGAGGAGTTGATCGCCACTTTACCTCCACACGGTATCCGGCACCTCTCGTTTGAAGCAATTTATACTTTGTTGGGCTTTTTATATTGTTTGTCAGACTTAAATGGTCGTTGCTGTGCTCTTATGGTCATTTCTGTCGGCTGGCCACTCCTATAATGCTTCCAAGTCTCAAAGCTTTTGAATATTTTGCAACCCTTCCCAGACTGATAGATAGGGCTGGGTTTAAAAAAAAATTGAGATACATAGATTTGAATCAATTTTCCTTGTCATAGCCCCATACGATCCATAAAACCATATCAATACTTTAAATATTTTTTCCCCCATGAATGTACGTGACCACGCGTCACGAGATCTTGTCACTGTGAAGAAATTTGCGTAAAGAAACAAACCGACAAAAGCAGTGAAATCAGCGCCAAGAATGAATGCAGATGCATTTGTTTAGATCAGGTCATGTTAAATAAAACGTACATGATTAATGTAGCTTTTTAATTTTACTAATGCACCTAATTAAAGCTATCAGTTTGTACTAATTGCAGCAGTGGTTCTTCTGAGAATGCCTGCTATACAAAAGTAAAATTGGTACTGCGTGAAATCCTTGATTGAATCGAAAATCAATCCAAATGAATTGTGAATAGAAAATTGGATCAAATCAGTCCCTTGTCTGTTGAATCCATTTCGTGTATTTGAATTGATACCCAGCCCAACTGATAATTGATGATGATACTTCAATGTCATCTGTTTCTTTGGATGATGGCATTTTATTGTAGCTTTTTGACCAACACCATTTTGTCAGGTTAATATTTAGATTTATTAATTGGTCGGGTCTGAAGGCTTGGGTGTGTTTAGTAAAAATTAACGGAAAAATTATGATCAGCCACAGTTAGTTAATGATTTTATATGGGTGCGAGTCATTTTGAAGACAGTGCGGTAGCTTTGATTTTTATTTTCATATATAAATCAAATCACTGTTTAAATACTGCATTTTATGTTTACTTGGATTAACTTTGTCTGACCTTTCAATGTTTAAGATCAAACATATTTTGGAAGGGGGCAAATAATGTTTCATGGCACTGTATATTGTTATTGTCATTTCTCAAGAATAATGCACTGGAACATTATATGGCCTCGCCAAATCTGCCTTTAAAATCAGATTTTTTTTTTGTGTGTGTGCTAATGTAGAGTATATGCTCAATGATGTGCTGGTATGCTTATTCAGAAATTGAAATATCTTCAGCATAGCAATCTGATAGATTGGGATTTGTCATGTTCAGATGCACATTTCTGTGGCCGCTTCCTGATGTTTTGTGTAGCATTCCTGTAAACAGACACAAAAAACAAGTAGAAAAAAGGGACCAATATGCGCAGTTTCTCCGACGCTGACCAAGCGTTTTAAACATCACTGTCTTTTCATTAGTAGCTGATAGCTATGGGAAAGCTGAATTCCTGATAATTATTTTTGTTGCATGAGTACAAATGTGCATAATAGTTGTATTGTATTATATAACTCTCGTACTTATTGATAATATAAAGTTATACAAGAACATATGAGTAAGAGAGTAATTTTTACTTTTTTCACTCATGTTCAAAATAAAGAATTCAATTGAAAAATTCAAATTGTTTAATGGTGTAAAATAAGTCCTACAAATGTTTCATTTTTATAGTAATATTACAAGTACAAAAGTTATAAAGGAAAATCCCTCCAAATGTCTGCAGTTGAGTAAATGAATGACATTTTAATTACATTTTGACCTGGTTGGTGGGAATAACATTTTCACATTAACAATCCTTTGCTTAGGTCCATTGATGAACTTGAAGGTCTCATTCCTTCTCTACAAACACTTCAAACCCCGGAAAAAGGGACAAAAACTAGTTGGAAAATGACACTGAAAGCTGCACTTTGGATCCTTCAAGCAGGTGCACAGATCATCAAATTGCCTTCTCTGGGGAGGGCGCCCTTTGCAGTGCATGGAGATGGGCCGATAAAAGCCAATTCTGGTTACATCTTACCTGGTCAGGCAAGACCAACTCCAACCAAGCCTCTCAGGCATGGCCTTTAAACTCAAACATTCCAACAGGTCACTCAACATCATTTCTATATGCCTGCTAACTTTCGAATAAGTAGAAAGTATGTCGCCCTGTTCAGTATCTATGCCCTGATTCTTGAAGCTGATTCTGCAAACAAAAACATGTTTAAGCAGACCTATGCAACCTGGTAAAATCGCCCTTGCAGGTGAGCAGGCATATCATAGAGTAAGTCAAAATACAAAAGCCGGGAAAGGATTTGACAAGAAACTGCAATGGAAAAGAAAGACATCCTTAAGACAACCTGGATGCACCCCACATGCTCACCATGTCTGAGTCTCGCAACACTGAAAGCCAACGGCTAACACCTTTTGTACACCAGGATGGTGAGTGTCAATTCAGCCTCTCCTTAAAAACACACTTGGGACACCTGCGCAGGGCACGGGACTGAAATCTGTTGGCAGATTTGGACCTATTGTTGATCTTCCCACATGAGGACATTACACCAAAGAAGGCCTTTAAGCAAGGGATTCCCTGTACATGTTCGGTGAAAGAAGGCGTTTAAAGACACCTTAGCTTCCAGGCTACGCAGGGAATGAAAGGTCTACTGGCAAGCAGTCAAAGAGCTGCTGAAAGAGGGGAGTGGCTGCGGGTCAATAGAACAGACTTTACCCGGCTTACGCAAGAGTTGATGGCATGGGTGGGGTGAAACTGGGGCGCTGTTGGACCCTCAGGAGGGGTTGTAGGAATATCAGCAATACATGGAGGAAGATGCCATCACTTGCTTGACCAACTCGGGACGATCGGTGTCTTGTATGCCTCAAATAATAATATTCAGTTCAACACAACAGAAGCAATACTATGAAAGAAAAAAAAAGTCCAGTCAAATGCCTTCCCCATCTGCTGTTAATGAAATAACAATTTGCCGTAACCTGAGGTTCTATCAAGTCAGTTCTGTGCACGTATAAGCATAGAGAGCCATTTCAATACTTATTCCGTCCAATTCAACCCATCTTTAGGTCATTGTACTGGTCCATCCTGTCCTTATTTAGTCTCTTTGTGGAACTCCTGTTGTTTGTGCTCACTAGAAATACTATTCAGCACACTAGCAGGATATCTAATGAATGCCCAAAAAGGAAGCAAAACTGGGTATTTATTTGATATCCTACTAACATGCTGTATTATGTATGAAAGCTTTCCAAATAAGGGATAATGATGGTGACTACATTGGGTTGTGTCCACAAGTCCAATTGGTCTTAAGAAGTAGAAAAAGTGCTTTCAGTTCCTTGGTCAGTTTTATAATGCAAGTCTTGAATGATTACATGTCCCTGAACGCATCAGTTCTTGAAGGCGCCGCAGCGGCTGGCTCGACATATGAAATCCTTAAGCAAGTTGCCATCGATCTGGCAGAAGGCCTCTGTCTGCGTCACTCGAGTCAGATGGTTGACGCAAAACTTGAAGCAGAACTCCTCCAGATCCTGATGAACAACAATTGAACAATGACTCAATGCTGTAATACTTTTTTTTTTTATTTTTTTTTTTAGAGTGGGCAAAGGCGTACCTCAGCATCGTAGCGCACGGCGGCCGACAGCAGCGTGAAGGCGTTCTCCACTGTGATGCCACTCTTGATGATGTGCTGGCACAGACGCTTCAGGCGGTTCTCGCAGTAGGCCGTGGCCAGGTCCAGTAGTCCTGCACATAAAACACTTGAATTCAGAAAGGACAACAAGCACCGGATGGAGAGTTTCTGTCCACATTTCAGCGTCTGACCGATGGCGTCCTCTGGCGCCAGCTCCACGTTATCGGTATAGAGGAACTCCAGGAAGGAGCGATACACCGGGAAGGAGAACTGGTCGATTTCGATCACTTCCTTTATGTCTTCGTTCCAGTGCGACTGGAACATGGAGCGGAAGTATTCACACCTTGAACCAGAACACAAATGCGATCACATGATGACTGATTTTTCATTCAAATGCCGTGTTGTCATCTGTGGTTGGTGTTGCAATAAAAATTTAACAGACAGAAAAGTTTGCCATTTCTTTCTGCACTGGTTAAGCAATGTGTTGGGGGCCCAGTAAATGCAGCCTCCAGATCCGGGAACGGCCACATCATGGTTTCTTAAATGATTAAAAAGAGCAGAATTATCACACCTACACAACAAAGCGGTGGATAACTGCCTAATATGAAATCTATTGTACAAGGTCATTACAAGTAGATTTTACGAGATGTGCATGATTTGCTTTAGCAGGCCACACAAAATGTGGGCCGGAGGGAGCCCAGGCCATGTGCTCATCGATTGGTCTGTATTAACAGGAAAAATCAACAAGAACACTTAAGTCTGCACCAAAGTTAGCAATGTATTTGTAAAATGATGTTACAGTAAACAACCTAATAGCAGTTTGCTATTATCAAATTCACCAACTGGATATTTCAATGACAAATCTATGCGCAGCTCTTTGCTAAGAAAATATGCTAACTAATCTGTGCTGCATGACATTGAGATGTTTTATTTCCGCTTCCTAAACTACTCCAGACAAATGCAGGTAATTTGAACTCTGAAAAATCAAACGGCACACCTTAGCGCAATGAACAAAATTGCTAGCATGCTCAGCCTGGTTACCAATCTGAAACGAGCTAAGCTATTCATAGCGCTATGCTCTCTAATCTTACTGGCCTCCGTCGTCATCTCTCTTATGGAAAGCTCTACTGAAATGTTTTTCTTTTAATATAATGTGCCTTGATGAGCGTCTAACCTGATCTTGAGAACTGCTTTGTGGACGTAGATGTATTTGCCATCCACGCAGAACTTGAGGTCAGCCGTCTCGGGGTTGTCAAACTCCTTCTTGAGACACTGAGCCACCGTCAGAAAGTCCTCAAACTCTAAAAGGAGACACATGAGAATAGAACCTGTGGTTCATCCTACCCCAGTTAGACTGAAGTGTCAAAACACTGCAAGTGAGTGCTTAGTCAATAAACTGCCTTTCATATTAATTCATGGTTCACTTTTATTTTAGCAAAAGCCTAACCTAGAAAAGCAAAACATTTGTGTATAATAAATGTGATATTGTTTAATGTAATGCAGATTTATGTATTGCATGAGCACTGTAGACATGAGAGGTTGACTTTGAAAAAGGAATTGCATTTTAACTTCCAAGAATGGAGTGGTGGAAATTGCAAGCAGGGCATTTCCGTGCATCCATCTCTTACCACTGGACAGAAGCCTCCACATCACCGAGGGTGTTGCAAAGCAGGCAAAGACGTCGTCGGTGCAGGCAAAGTGTGTGAGGTGGGGCTGCAGTATGGACTGGCCCCTGCACTGGCCCCACATGTACACCTGGCCACTCTGCGTCTTGGCGGCTGACGTGTGCGTGGAGTGACAGGCAGCCGCTTCCACGATCCTGCAGAGCAAACAAAACATCAATACTGGCGGTATTAATTGCCACAAGCACTCAAAAGTATAGTTGTGCTTTGACATACAAGCTGAATTAATTCCTTGACCTCGCCAACAACTTTCATCTCTCAAATATTTGTTTCCCAGTTGAGATATTCACATTTCAGTTTCACCTGCGAGATTTTGAACCACATCAGCAGTGAGAACACAGACAGAGGAGAGCTTTGTCGCACCTTCCTTTCTCGCTCAAAATCTGCACGGGGCTCAGCTGGTTGCTCTTGTTGCCCGTGCCCAGTTGCCCGTACGTGTTGGCGCCCCAAGCGTAGAGGATGCCTTCGTCAGTTAGCGCCAATGAATGTGCATATCCGCACACAATCTGGCGTGGAAACAACATTTGTAATAAACACACCTCTTTGCATGAAAGAATGTTGTGTTGAAGGATTTCATTTGACAATTATAGTGACCTCAATTATACCAACACGGCTAAAAGAAAAAAAATGATCTGCTAATTGGAATGGCACAAGTTCAAAGCTAATACAACAATTTATTGAGAGCCAAAGCAACACCGTAATGCTCAAAATACTAAGAAAAAGAAAAATCCAACCATCCATTATCTGAACCGCTTCACAGGGGGTGCAGGAGCCTGGGATACCAGGTGTCTTAAATAAATACCTAGAAAACTTTTTTTTCTTTTAATATCGACAAAATTTGACATCTTTGCAAGTTTAGGGAAATACTGACTACATATGACTGAACAGGGAACATCTAATAGTTTAGTTGAATGGGATACTTTACTAATGTAGCAATTTTCAGCAGCAATATTTTGTCTAGAATGAATTTGATAACTGCATCATTTTTCATGCACATTAAATACATGTATGTGCAACAATAACATTGACATATTCATCTACGAATGTTGATTATTGCGGCTGTAGCTTGCAGTGTAATCACTCACCTGTTGCACACAGAAACCCTGCAAACCCGCCAGTCGGCAAGGAGCCAGCTGGTTGCCGTTATTCCCCACTCCCAGCTGTCCGTTGCCGTTGTAGCCCCAACCGTACACCTGAGCAATTGAGTCATGCAACAAAGTCAGACCAGAACCACCTTCTGCTGGAGAGTGACGAAGGTGTCGTCATCACCTCGCCATTGTCGACCACCGCCATGGACGAGGTCTGCCCACAGACGATGCTGACCACAGTCTTGTTCTGAAGGCCGCTGGAAACGCGACGCGGGTGAGGCTGGGTGGCCGTGGAACCAGAACCTACCTGGCCGCAGTTGTTGTAACCCCACGCGTACACCTGAAAGGAGGGAAGGGCAAAAGGAGTCACGTTATTAGGTATACCTGCATATTCTTAGGAAAAAAATAATAGAAACCTTTACAAAGTTTTCAAAACTGTCAGCTAAAGTATTTCTGATGTGCTACAGAAACATTTTTTCACATTTACAATATTTTGACTAGAATTAACTAGAATGTAAAAATACATAATATGTTGTACATTGGAATGGAGATTACAGAGAAAGGAACGGGCAAGTTAATATTTCTTGCTACTCATTTACAAACCTTTATGTGCAAGCAGGTAATTTAATACCAATGATTGGGTTGACTACTCTTTTGCTCTGTTTGTTCTTTAAATTTGAAATAAATTAAAACATGAGAATTGTTTTATTTAAATTAAATACAGCATTTACAACTTCAGCAACAAATGACATCACAAGGCCCATAGGTCGGTTTTAAAACTCTCTGAGCACAATCAATCTTCATTTTTTTTTTTTTATGTCATCAAAAGTCTGGATAAGATGATTGAGCAAATAATCCGCTAGTAGCAGTCTACATGAATAAAGAGGAGCCTCCACGCTGCTAAAAGGGAGTACACGCCCACCTCTCCGAATTCGGTGAGCGCCATGGAGTGGTGCGAGCCGCAGGCCACCTCCGTCACCTTCCTGTTGAGCAAGCTGGCCGAAATGAGCACCGGCGATAGCCCTTGGTTGGTGGTCCCGTTCCCCAGCTGGCTGTAGCCATTGTGCCCCCAGGCGAACAGCTCTCCGTCTGAAACCACAAAAAAAAAAAAAGAGCAAATGATATATATATGCGATGTAATATTGCGACAGGTCACAGGAGGCCGGCGTGTTGGTGTGGTGGCGATACCCTCGGTGGCCAGCAGCACATGCGGGCCGCTGCCGTAACTCATGCTGATCACCTTCCTGCCGCTCAGGAAGTCCAGCTTCTTGGGTACGATGGTGCTCTGGTTGTCTCCTGTGCCCAGGCAGTTGCTGCAGTTGAGTCCAAACACGTACACCTGGAAGGAGCAGAACAAGTCAAACAGTAAGTGATTTGCGTTACGCAAACAGACAACCAAATGCATTGCCTCGACCAAGCTTGAGTGTTTTTATCAGATTTCATTTTATACTTATTTACATCGTGATTATACTTTTTATACTTATTTTCTGTGTATGGTCTTCTTTAAACTTGATTATTTTTCCATGCATACCTATTATATAAGTGCCAATGTTCAGATGGATCAGGTTTCCCATTTAAGGGATTATATGGTTGTTTGAACACACAAACAATTTTTTTTTTTTTTAATTTGACAGTAATCTTCAAACTGGGCTGGCAGCGCCGTATACACTCACCTCATCATTACTGGTGATGAAGATTGCCTCGTTGGCAGATGCTCCAAAAACGCACGCTTTCCATATGCAGGCCAGCTCCTGGGGTGCCATTAGACTGAAGAGAGGCCATTTTGTGACATCCACCATTTTGTCCTTGTGTGTCGCTCACTCTGAGGTCAGCTGCTTGTGGGGCGGGGTGCAGCCCTCAAACAGAAGCCAAGGGCGGGGGGCCCAGCAGGTGGAGGCAGTGAAGGCTGCCTGTGCTGAAAACAAGATGTCTCAATATTTTTACAATAAACAACCATGCGCAGATGAGCATGAAAAAGAACACATCGACCAGACGGAGGGGAGCACAGAACTGCAGATTAAATGCGTGTCAGAATAAAAGAACTAAGTCATTATGATGATTTCTTTACATTATCTTTCATTATTTTTTAGATGTTATCATTTTTCTTTATTAAAAATGTGTAACAGAACTGATTAAGGAAATTTTATTCAATGGGAAAAATGTATTTTTATATACTGTATAGTGAGTGGCCGGCAAAACTATTGGCACCCGTTCAACTTTTTGTCACATCTCAGGCTTCAAATATATAAAATGTTATTTTTATAAAAATGAAAAAATATGCCAACTTAAAGGGAAAGTCAACTCAAAAATTCTCTTCTCGATACGTTCAATGTGCCCCTACTTGTCTAAATATGGTATTGTAATTCAAATTTTGCAGCAAATTTGACCAGTTTTTATCCATTCCAGGGGGAAGCCATTTTGCCACTTGCACAGTTGCTCAGGTATATAACGACCAATCACGGCTAATCTTGTTAATGTCACATGACCAAACTCAGGAAACAGATGGATTTTGCTGCTTAAATCATATTCTAAAAGTGCAATATTAATCAGAATACAGTACCGCCTTTAGATTAATGGGGCTCCATAGAACAAAAGGATTGGGGGTTGACCTCCCATTTAAGTTAGAGAAAAATCAGGCACAGAAAAGAGCAACATGACAAGCTTCCCCATCCCTCCTGAAGAAAAAAACATTTAACAACCCATAACGAATCAACAACAACCAGGGGTGACAAACACAGAGGCAAAAAAATATATACTATAAAGCGTGACGTCATCAGCAGGCGCGCAGGCCACCGAAGAATGCCGAATCTTGTAGCCCGCTCACATAAATCTCTTAAATTTTGTGAGTATTTGGAACTTTGAATGGTGTCAAAGTATGACTGTAAAATGACGTGAAAGATGAAGAGCTTTCTTGTAGAATGTGTCATTCAATTGAATTCCTTGTAGAAAAAGGGGATTTTTGGAAAGTTAAAAATAGGTATATAAGTCTGAATGTTGAATGAAAGTTTGAATGGGTTAAAATCGAATGCGAAATGTGCAAAGGAATTGGGCAGGGGAAAAATGGGTGGGATAATAAAAATTATTACTATTATTAGAATGCAGAATAACAGCATTTCCACGCGGGCTTCGTAGAGCACGCTTAGGGGACGTAGATAAACAGAAGACGTTAGAGTTCGGAATTAAAAAATAAATTAACATCTCTGGGACACTCACTGTTTATCAATGATGACAGGGGTGGCGGACAAATGGTATTGAATTTGTGGCGTGAGACGGTTTTTTATTGAGGTGCGCAACAATCAGCAACATACATCAGCGCAAAAAAAAACCGGAAGTAAACAAAGAGTCTTCTTCGTTATACATGAAGTCACAGCATTAAGTAACAGCACCACCTATTGACAAATGACCATACTACAACACTCCCACTTAATTTTACAAAGGTATCTCGAAGTTTTAAACAATATTACAGAGCTGTGCTCCCTTTTTCAAAATGTCAAGAAAGGCAAATCAAAAGCACATTTCTCTTTTACAGTGAACTTCAGGAACTCTTTTTTCACATTTCTTCAGAAACTTTTTTTCCACATTTCACACGTTTTAACCAATTCAACTGTCAGACACCAACTAATAGATTTAAACTGGAAATAGTCCAAAGATTTTCAAATCTTTGTTTCGTAAGTGGCTTGGTCAATTTATCCGCTTTCATGTCATTTGTTGGACAATATTCTATCTCAATTTGTCCATTCTGTACACATTCACGGATGTAGTGGTACCGAATGTCAATGCGTTTAGTTCTGGAGTGGTCCACAGGATTCTTTGCAATTGCGATTGCTCCTTAGTTGTCTTCCAAAATTCTTATGGACATATCCTTCATCGCAAGATCACTCAGTAATCGTCTCAACCAAACACCTTCTTGTGCAGCTTGACTCAGTGCGACATATTCAGCTTCAGCTGTTGAAAGTGCAACGGTCGCCTGTTTCTTGCTAAGCCAGCTCACGGCTCCTTCACTTACTAGGAATATGTTGCCTGTTGTTGAGCGGCCCAATCAGCATCGGAGAATCCGATCAAAGCATCTGTATTTGACTGCTCATACTTGAGAGAAAGGTTTGCTGTCCCTTTCAAGTATCGGAATATCCTCTTCACTGCAGTCAGATGTGCAGCGTCTGGATTGGCGTTGAACTAAGACACAGCACTCACTGCATGAGCTATGTCTAGTCGTGTGGCCATTGCAGCATACAGTAAACTTCCTACCATTGACTGATAGATTTGTTGATTTACTGCCTTACTGACACCGTCGCTTTTCCTTAATTTGACATTGGCATCAGCAGAGTTGCCACAGGGTTTGCATTGTCCATTCCATATCACTTCAGTATAGCATCAATATAATGCTTCTGACTAAGAAAGACACAGTTCTTATCTTTTATTTTTTCTTTCTGCAACATCGTTTTGCTGTGGTGAGTTAGGAACAGTCATTTCATGATGGATGCCTTCAAATATTCTTGAAACTCCCTTGATGTGTACTCACCACCATTGTCAGTTCTCAGTCTTGTGATATTTTGCCCACATTCATTCGAGAATGTTTTCTCAAATTCCTTAAATTTGTAAAAAACTTCATTCTTCTGTTTGATGAAGTATACCTTGCAGCATCTCGAGTAGTCGTCTATGAATGTCACGAAATATTTTGCTCCACCAATAGATTCAGTCTGCATGGGACCACAGACATCACTATGAATGAGCTGCAGTCTGCGTTTGGACCGTATTCCTCCAATCGACTTGTATGGTCGTTTGGACAGTTTGACTTCCACACATAATTCACAGAATGGAATCTCTGTTTCTGCAGAAAAGTCCACCCCTTTTACTAGATCCTTCAGTTCCTTCAGCTTGGTGGTGTGTCCCCAGGCGCTGGTGCCACAGACTAGCTGAGAGTGATGCACCATGACAGGTGGGTGAATTTCCTTTAACATCCAGCTGATAAAGTCCATCAGCTCTTTGAGTTGGGTTCCATTTTTCCCACGAATGTAGCAGTGAAATTTCCTGAACTGTACTGTATTTTCCTTTTTGGTAGCAGCTCCCACTGAGAAAAGATTTCCAGATAGCTTAGGAACATACAGAACATCATACATTGTAATCTGTTTTGAAGCCCTTTGTTTGAAAGTCATTTCCAAACCGACATTTCCTATTCCAAGGGCATCAACCACCCTGCCGTCACCTACTTTTACAGTCTGTGCCTTAAGAACTGGTGGTATTCTTGAAGTATCTTTATCACATGTCATGTGCTTTGATGCTCCTGAATCAATCAACCATTCACCTTGTTGCGATTTGTCAGTTGAATGTACTTCTTTCGTGACAAAAGAACCTTCTGTCGCATCTTCTTCATCTTCACACATCATGCTTTCAACCTTGTCAGTTTTCTGTTTAGCTTTGCGTTTCCAGCTTGGACAATCACGCTTGATAGGACCTTCTTTCCCACATTTGTAACACCTCCACTTGCTCCGTCCTTCTGCTCCCACTGCATTAGAGTTTGCCTGAAATTGTGTGGACAGTGCTGATGCACCACCTGTTACAGCACTAGCATTAACTCGCTTTTGCTCATCATTTATCAATGCTTGCTGAACAAACTGCAGTGTCAAATTGTCAATCTTTGTTTCTAGCGCAGTGACAATTGTTGTCATAACTTGGTGGCAAACTTCCCAAAAGTGTTACAATTTGGTCTTCCTCTTCAATTACAGCTTCTATTGCTGATAGCTGATCAGTAAGCTCCTTCATTTGTTTTAAATGCTAAGTCAAACGTTCTCCTCCCTTCATTTCACATCGGAAATATGTTTTCTTCAAAAACAGTTTATTTGCCAAGGTATCTCTCTCAAAATGGCCTTTCAGCGTAGTCCACACCTCTTTGGGAGTCTGACAACTTGTTATCAAATCCAACTGGGTTGAACTCACATTCAGCATTATCATGGAGAACGCCTTCTCACTCCGTTTAGTGAATTCAGCCTGTTCGTAGGCGTTAGCATCGGCGGCTAGCGTGTCTGTCTCTGTTAGCATGCCCCACAGTCCTTCAGCCTTTAGCAAGTGCTCCATCTGAAATTTTCACGTTGCCCAATTCTCCGGTCCGCTCAGTTTGTCAAGAAGCAGCTTCGCATCCATCGTGAAATCCCACGGTACTGTTCATCTCTTACAAAAAAAAAAAATCCGTGTAAGCAGCCTTTTTAGCGCCGTTCTGGGCCCATAACCTATTGAATTTGTGGCGTGAGCCGTTTTTTTTTATTGAAGTGCGCAACAATCAGCAACATACAGCAGCGCAAAAAAAAACCGGAAGTAAACAAAGAGTCTTCTTTGTTATACACGAAGTCACAGCATTAAGTAACAGCACCATCCATACTATAACAAATGGTGGTCATTGTTACGGGCACACTATTCAGCAAACTGGCTGACGCGGCAGGACGCCCCCCCCCAAAAAAAAAAACAGCCGATCGAGTAGTTGCTGGACTCATCCGTTTGCAAAGTGGCTGCAAAGCTAGCTAGCTACTTCGCAGTCAACGAAGACAATGATCTCGTTTTCGACAAAAACTCACCTGTTGCAAATGGGCAGGGAAGGGTATCTAATTGTAGCCTTCACCATGGCACCCGGGGGTCCACTGTGGTCGTCGGTCGCAAGTGTTTCCAGCGGCCGGCCAGCCGGGAGTCCACCAGTCAGTCCACAGCCGCTGCTGCTCCAACGAAGCTGAGCTCGAGTAGACCGGACGGATGTTTGCGGAAGTCACATTATGACGCAGGCTAACTAATCGATCACAGAGCTGGCCTGTTTGGATCGAAAGAATCTCTCTGCAGATCATGGCTTGTGATCTAAGATGTTCTGACTGCAAAAATGTCAGGAAAAGCTAACTCGAACTGCTGAACCTTATTTGGGGTTAAACATGAGCTAGAATGGGATTAGTTAATTGAACTCTGAAGGCCACCACATCCCCAGTTATAAAATGGTATGCACCACGTATGCAACCACATTATCTCGGTTTATTTGTACCTTCCCCTGGAAAAAAAACAGTTTTATATCACATTATATGATATGGTCTACATAGATTTGAAATTCCTATTGCCCTATTTTTTAATCGCAAGAAAATGGCACTTCAACGTTGGACTTTATCTATTTTAGGTCACCATAATGTCAGTGCTTTTAAATTGGCAAAAGCTAAGACAGCTTTCGTGATGTATTATGCCCGCTTTATTGTCCTCCGGTCGCCTTGTATACGTAGGTATGTAAAAAAACATTTAAATGATGAACCGAGAACTTACCAATACTGGCTTTGGCATTAAACTTAACGCGAGAATTTTTTTTCCTTCATTTGTCATCGATAAATACTTTCTATATTTGTTGCGAACCATTTTAAAACTTTATTTTGGCACCGCAACCTTTTTTCTCTCAAATTTTCAACTTATCTCATACGTTCAAACTTCTTCATCGTCCCAACTATTTTTGCTCCATCATTTTCTTGCAATTTACAACTCTTACAGAATGTTACAATTGCCACCCCCACGCCCCCCATAGAAGATTCCGACTTCAGTTACTCTAAATATTCCACTTTTGTTTGACTCAATTTTTATTGTAATATTTTCCATGCATTTTGAGTTGATCTCTATATAGTGCTATTTTTTTGCCCCGATCATGACTACTGTACCACCCTAGTTCCTTCCATTTGGATTTTCTTTCCTTGACGTGCAAATCACAACACCGGCAAGCGTGGAAGGACTCATCGGCTTGAATAGCAGGTTTTTATTTTGCTTCGGATCAGAAACACAGGTCATGTCCTGAGGATGCCATGAGAAGAAATGCTATGAAAAATCCCCCTGAATGAAGTTACGTGGCAATGATGGCTTGTGGTGATGGGAGGGGGCAAACAAGTCCAAATTGTGTTTGCATCACCATGGCAACCAGCGTGTGTGAGGTCATATGTACAGGTATAACGTCTGATGTGTTACTACTCCATTGCAAAGGTTTTCAAAGTATGGGGCGCAGCAACTTGAGAAAAATAAAGAGAACGTTATAAACTTGCAATATTAACTTTCAGTATTAGGATTTACAGTGAGTGGTGAATGGAGAGCAGCCACTTTATGCTTGAATGTTCCCACACTTTAAAAACCTCCTTCTCTGAATCTATTCATTTTAAATCAACAAAATGACAAAAACAAAAGGCACCGTGACATTTTTTTTTTTCCAACTCATATTTGTCTTTAATATGCACAGGAGTTGAAAGCATCAATGAGCCACCTTAAAGAGAGAAGAGTTCAATCTAAAATTTATAAAAAGATATAAACAATCAGAGGCCAAAACGCTGTCTGTTGCTTTTCTTCTAGTATTCATTTAAAACAACTTTTTTTTTTCAAGAGCAAGTAAAAATCTTGCAACAAACAAGCTTGTATCCAATGCGGGTACAAGACAAATATAATTGTAAATCTTTAAAGTGGCTCGGTCTAGTCTGCTAGCGCATGACTGTACACCCTTGCTCTAGAATTTTTGTTCCTTTATAAACAACTAGCACGCCCCCCCTCCCCTATTTAAAACCCCCAGCAATTGTGAGCATGCCCCTCAGTAGTTAGCAGCTGACCAGAGGAGCATTTAAAGTCTCGGGAGAGAGAGCACGTCGTCATCAACCCGACACCACTACGACGAGAACAAAAAAAAAAAAAGTCTGTTCCAATTATTAATAACCAGCATGTCATCACAATACATATGCAAGTCTGAAATAAAAACAAAAGAAACATTGCTTCAATAAGACAAAAAAAACACAAAAAAAAAATCACCTCGGCTGCCAGTTTTGACAGCGAGGTCCTCATTGTTGTCTTCTATTCAACGAGTGTCAGCTGCAGCAGCTTTTTACAGGCTTCATGTCAATATACTTATATATATATATATATATATATATATATATATTTATATTCAATAGACGGCAAGGAGAGAGACACACATCACATTTTTTTTGTACAAGAGTTCAAATTGAGTGAGCAAGCTCTTCAGCCAAGAGTGGTGAAGTAGTCCTGTGAAGGTGCGCCTTCCCCTCCCCAAAGTTTAGTTTTAAATTTTTGTCAGTGAGCTGTGAAGCCCGTCAACGAACGAGGGCACACTGTAAAGAAGCGAAAATAATAATACTACTAAAATAAAGTCTTAGTTGTGAGCAGTTTCTGAAATAAGAATAATTTCAAAATATTTTGAGTAAACAAGTGGCATTTACTTTCTTAAAAAAAAAAAAGCTGTACTGTTGCATGGGGAAGGAACATTGGATATGCGGTTGTAATATTACGACTTCTTCAGGATTTTCTTTTCTTGTAACATAACATTGACTCCCCGCCCCCATAATATTGGAAAATATTCTTTGTTTTTTGCTGCAACAACACTTCGCCACTCTTTGCACCACATCGGATTCTGGCTTTTCCTCCAATATTACATTCAGACTTTTTATACCAACTCTTTTTAGTCTTTTTTAATATTGTAACTTTATTCTCGTAATGCAATGTTATACGGAAAAAGTCGGAATGCTATCAGAAACAAGCATTATGAGAATTGTTAGAATTTTACTAGGAAGAAGTTTACTTGCCACGCCCCCATAAAATTCTTAACTTTATACCCGCAGCATTACAACTTTTCTTTACAGTACAAGTTAAAATCTCATTAGTCTAGTACTAATAAAAAAGCCCTAATTTTCATAAGAGAATACGATGGAAATTTTGACAGGAAAAAGTTTAAAAAAAAAACTGTTTCCTGCATAACATTGACTTAATTCTTACAATACTACAATTCTGTTTTAATAGTTTTTCTTGACTTAAAAGCATTGCCTCATAGATTTAAGACTTTCCCCCCTCATTATTTTACTCCAAGTTGTGACTATTAGAATAGTTGTAATAATCAAAAGTCCACATTTTACAATTCTTATTTGTTGTTTTGACTTTTTCTCTCATAAATTGAAACTTAAAAAAAATGTTTTTTGTGAAAACAGTTGTAATCATACAAGAAAAAGGTGGTAATACTAAAAAGCTACGACAATAAACAAGTAAAAATGTTTAAAAAAAAATGTGTACAACTTTTTCCGCATAACATTGCGACTTAAATTGCGAAACCCTACACCGTTTTCTCTCGTCTCGTGACATTTCAATATCTTTTCCTTGTAGCTATTTTTTTCTTGTGACTTAATGAGTTTTCTCCTCAACTGATGAATAAAACATGGTGAAAGTCCAAACAAAACTCAATTGGAAGTTTCAACCTGAAGTAACCACATAAACTAAAAAAAAAAAAAAAAAAACATAAAAAAAAAAAAAAATATCAGATTCAGGTCGAGTTTCGCAAATTTTGGTTAAACCCCACCTCTCCCCGCGACCCCCACCAAAACCAACCTGTAAGTTTCACATTAAAGGGGAATCATGAGCAAATGGGACGTTCAGATCAGTCCAGTGCGGGGGGAGACATTACAGTGGTCACAGAAAGCCTCTGCACTTGCCAATGACCTAATTTGTTACTCTGCCAAGTCCTTCTCAGCAGGTAGTTCAGTTTTAAACAGAAAAAATAAAAAAATGATGGCAGTTACATCACTTTTGTGAGGAAGGTCTGGGGGATACATTGTTGAATAATTCCATTGAAGTCATGTGTAAAAAAAGAAAAAAAAAATGACATCATGAAGTCCAGTCAAGTCTATCTGCCACCGTTAGAAGCCCTTTCACCCTCAGTGGAGTGGGGAGCGAAGGGGAGGGGATTTGTCCGTGGTTAATCATGGCTTAGCTCTACAATGAGTGAGAGAGGGTTACTTGCAGGGGGGGAGGGTTTGGAGGAACTTGCAGGAACGTGTGTGTGACCCTAAGTGTGGGTGTTTGCACGCAACGACGGGAGGGCACAAAAACAAGTGGAAAACAAAAACAGCAGTATTTCTCCCCCATTTGTGATATGATGGCCTCCAACAGAAGTATGCACACTAATTGTCCAAACGTGGTCGGTCGTGTGTGTGTGTGTGCGCGCGTGTGTGTTTATGCGTGTCGGTGAGGGAAAGTACCAACTAAAGTGTGCTTGTGTACATTGTGGCAATCAAACGTTGGCGCTGATGCTGTTTCAACCTACGCCTTGTCTGCGGTGTGTGATATGTCAAAGCAAAAATCCTTGCTGTGATACAGGATGCCAGATGGTTGTGAGGGGTGACCATTAAAAAAAAAAAACAATCTCCACAGTGCAGATGTGGTGGTGGAGGTCGAGAAATCCCTCAGTGGTGAGTGACTATCCATTTTGAAGTCAATCTATCAATATCAGGTTGCCAGATTTGAGGAGAAATGGATGAATGTCACTGTGGGGAGGAAGGGAGTGGAGATTATAGAGTATCCGTGCAGCTGGTTGAAGCAAACATCCTGGCTTTTGCCTTTGTCTTCTTGGTTTTTAGAAATTAAACTCCTTTGTTTGCATGTTGGAAGCAGGGTCGAAGTTGAAGGTTCCTCCTTGAGTGCTCTCTGGGATCAAGTTGGAATCTTCATCAATCTAAAATGAGGAGAGGAAAGTCACAGTGAACTCTCAAACGACTGTGGAGGCTATCGTCTAAAATGCCAGTTTACAACCAGCAATACCAGAATATTCACTCAGCTTCCACTGTAAAATGTCCCAAAATTTTGTACTGCAGCAATTTTTAGATGATCGGTATTGGGTATAAAAAAAAAAAAATGGTGAAAAAAACATTTCTAAATTTTTTAAAAGTCACAATTAAATGCTCAGATACCCAAATGTCAAATTGAAAAGCAATAGCTTAGTTTTATATAAGGGCTGGATGATATCTTGGAAAAAAATATTGTCATAGAGATTATGGCACATAAAATATGTTCAATGCAAAGACGTATAGTTATATTATTGTCTGCTTGATTGCGTGCGTTTGCATTAAGCGCATTTTGACCAATCAAACGCAACCTTCACCCACCCCCCAGAGAAACTATTATATTTTCCTTGTTTTATTTCTTTTTAATACACAGAAAAGCAGGCGTTAAAGCGCTTTTCTCAAGATACTGTTTCCCTTAATGTTGAACTACAACTGAAAAGAAAATATGTAAAACAGAGTTCAGGTTGAGCACAGCGCGAGTCATTTAAAAAAAAAAAAGTTTTTTGGAATGCACAGAACAGCAGAGAACGTTTAAGCGCTTGGGAATTGCATGGGTGTCACTTACCTATAGTTAAGCATGAATAAAATAATTGATTAGAAGTAAGTTTATTTTATTTTGCATGTTTATGATAATACTTGTAAATGTGTGTACCTCATACATTTAGAAACATTTCCAATTGGTTAGAATAGACGAACGCGCCTGCTCATTTTCCTAATTTAAAACTTATTTCATGAGATAATGAAAATGTAATTTCTTGAGGGGCATGCTAAATACAACAGCAATATCAATATCACGATATTCAACACCCATATCGCATATT